>NC_057734.1:43066257-43094329 GCF_004010195.1 Chiloscyllium plagiosum
AGGGAACAGGAGAATCGACGTTTCGGGCATTAGCCCTTCTTCAGGAATGAGGAAGGTTGGTCCAGCAGGCTAAGATAAATGATAGGGAGGAGGGACTTGGGGGAGGGGCGTCGGAAATGTGATAGGTGGAAAGAGGTCAAGGTGAGGGTGATAGGTCAGACTGGGGTGGTGGCGGAGAGGTCGGGAAGAAGATTGCAGGTTAGGGAGGCGGTGCTGAATTTGATGGATTTGACTGCGACAGGCTGGGGGGAGGGGAAGTGAGGAAACTGGTGAAATCCGAGTTCATCCCTTGTGGTTGGAGGGTTCCTAGCCGGAAGATGAGGCGTTCTTCCTCCAAGATGGAAATGTGTTGCTGGAAAAGCGCAGCAGGTCAGGCAGCATCTAGGGAACAGGAGAATCGACGTTTCGGGCATTAGCCCTTCTTCAGGAATGAGGAAAGTTGGTCCAGCAGGATAAGATAAAAGATAGGGAATGGAACATTAGATTACAGGGATAGTGTAGTGGTCTTGGTGGGATGCTGTTTGGAAGGTCAGTATAGGCTCAATCGGCCAAATGGCCTCTTTCTGAAATGTAGGCATTCTATCATCTCAGAGGTATCCAGTCTCAGATCCCAGATCTTGAGTATCAGGCAATTATTTGACTGCAGTATGGAGGCAGACATCACAGCTGAGCCTAATCTTGGCCCCACTCATAGTTATACTGCTGGAGGTGTAAACTGAAATGGTGTTTCACATTATGGGGTATATATAGTGATATATGTATAAGTGCTGGATATCAGGCATGCACTTTAGCCACCAAAATCTGAAAATCTAACACATTAGCAATCAACCTGCAGGTTGCTCTTCGGAGGGTCAGTGTGGACTTGTTGGGCCGAAGGGTCTGTTTCCGTACTGTAGGGAATCTAATCTAACTTTTTTTAAAATTCACATGCACACTAGTCACTGTCCTTGTCAGTTAAGCCACCTCAAAAACTCTTAGATTAGCTCAAACTGCATTTTTCTTAAGATTCCCCTTTAAATGTTGAAGAATATTATTAGCAGATCCTTGTTGCTTCTGGTGAGAAAGTGGTGCACCACTTTTTTCCAAATCAACAATGTACTATCAATACACGGCAAGGAAATATTACTGTAAAGAAGCAAACTGTGCCACATTCAAGAAATCTGCAACACTTGCATTCACGGTGGTCGTGAACAAAGTGCTTTACAACCAAGGAAGCATGTTTTGAAGTGTATTCACTGTTGCAGGAAATGTGGCAGTCAATCTGCACTCGGCACACCTACACAAAGAGCAATGTGATAAATAACCCAGATGATGTTTTTTGAGATGAAGATTGATATCGGCCAGGACACCTGCTTTTCTTCAACACGGTAATCTTAACATCGACCTGAGAAGGCTCTTGTGGTGCAGTGGTTCTACCGGAGGTGTGTAATAACATCTCAACAGGTTAGTTAGAAAATATTAACATTAACCTGAGCAGTAGATCAGGGACTGATTCAACGTCTCATCTGAAAAATGGCACCTCCAACCAACAAAATGCTGCCTCCGTACTGCACGGAGTGTCAGCCCCAATTATTATGTTCAAGACCTGAAGTGGGACTTGAACAGAGGTCTTTGCAATTCAGAGGCAAGTGTACTGCAAACCAAGCCACAGCTGATATATATTGCAGAAAGATATGAAATATATATTAAAATTTTAGCACTGATTAGTTTCTCCACAAGCACCAATTTGAAGTTAGCAACTCTTTCCATAATGCAAATGAGCAGCACCAAGTTAAACTGTTTCTCTCCATTGATGCCTGCTCAGTTGGACTGTCTATATATACTTACATAAGTGCAACTTTACTGTCACCTTTCTGAACGCTTGAATGACAGCAAATGAACTAGTGAGACTTTGGCCCACATTTTTCTTGTATGAATGAAAGAAAGATGGCTGATTTAGGTCAAATGGGCCCACGTTTACTGGCTATAGCATGTCTAAAACAGACTAGATAATTTAGGAGATGAGGACTGCAGATGCGAGAGATCACAGTCGAGAGTGGGCTGCTGGAAAAGCACAGCAGGTCAGGCAGCATCTGAGGAGCAGGAGAATCAACGTTTTGGTAATTAGTATAGTCCAGTATAACTGCAAAGTTAATATGGTCTCATTTAATTTGACGTTAGCTGTGATGTTAAATTTGTTCCCAACTGGTAGTCGAGGATACACCATCAGTGCAGAGTGTACCTATCTCAAGAGCCAAAGAGGCAGACATCTGTCTGACAGTCAGGCAACAGGATCATCTTCAAACAACAGGACAGACAGACACCATCTCCGTGGGTGAGATCCCTATTGCGTGGCTCAGGGAGAATATCGTCGCAATCAACAGACATATCACTTCAGGGTCGGGTGACATCAGGAACTGGGGCTGAGGTGAGAGCAGGGGACGATGAATTTAGAAACAGTGACTCCTGGAAGAGCGGTTCTGTTCCTACTGAGGATCCTAATGTCACCAGGTATGTAACTGTGAGACACCATGCACAGATCAAAAAAGGCACCACTATGAAGACATGGAAAGCTTGACCGGATCAACTGCTTTTGTTAATCCTTGTACCATTTCACTGCTTACTTTGACTGTTCTATGAGATTGGAAATGGATCATTGCAAAAGCATTGACAGAGACCTTTCGTCAGCTCATAGGAATATTGAAGGAATGGCAACCCGATGGCAATACATAATTGAGGTCAATAGACCCAAATGAAACCAAATGGGAGAGAGGTGAGCACAACGCTGGTTCTGGGAATTGGACCCAATCGCGTGCATTATAGTTTGAATCATGACCTAACAACAATTATATAATTACTGAATTTTCTTCCGATCCGGTCCCCATGCCCCACAATTACAGTCGCGTGCAAGTTGCTGACCATGCAGTTTTGTTTTTGGTTAACAGATGAGCCAGGCTGTGTGTGTGTTAAAGAGAAGCACTGCAAGGCCACTAACCCCTCTTCAGTTTACTCAGGCAGCCCGAGTGGCAGAACGAGCGTGCGGATCCCGTCTCCCAGCAGCTCCTGCCCTTCATCCCCACCCCCGCCCCTCGCCTGGTTGTCCCGGGGAAAGCGGAGCCGGGTTCGGTCCTCGATCAGTCACCAGTGCCTCTCCTCAGCGTCCATCCCGCTCGGCGGGGAATCTCTCTCTCACTTGCTTGTACATGCTGCTTTCACCCCCCCCTCTCACTCAATGCAGCACTCCGGGCTTTCATACCACAATGCACTGCTGCTTACTCCACAGCCCGGGCCAGTTTAACTCCTCACCTCCCGAAATCAAGACCGCCTTCACTGCATCCAGCACTCCTCCCCATTCCGCCACCTCTAAATGGATACACTTCACATCTTTCCCTGAAGGAGCTCTCTGAAGAATCCCACTGAACCCATCACATTCAGATACAGGAGAGTGAGTGACATGCAGGAATCTAATCCAGGGATTCAGTGTAATTAACTTATGAATCTAACCGAGAGATTGGGATGGTGTATTACCGAATAATGAATACCTAGGAGTTTTATAGGCAGGAGGGTAACCCTCTGAAGAATTCAGATCGTTTATTTATAGGATAATGGACAGCTAGGAGTGACACACCAGCAGGAATGAGATCTCAGAAACTGGCATGTGGAATGAGAAGTGAAAAAAAACCCAAAGAAAATGTGCAGCCTGTAGAAAAATTATTGATTGGGCCACAAAAGTAGCGTCATATAATCAGAGATCTGCAGTTTGGGAAAAAAAAAAGGCTCTTTGGTCCATTGTCTGTCCCTGTCATAAACAACCATCTAACTATTCTAATCCAATTTTCCAGCACTTGGCCCAAAGTTTTGGTACCGCAAGTACACATCATCCCTATAGTTTGGAAGCAGGCCATTCAGCTCATCGAGTCCACATTATCCTGTGCACAGCATCTCACTCAGACCCATTCCCCTACCCCTGCATTTTCCATGCCTAACCCACCAAGCCTGCACATCCCTGGACACTATGGGACAATTTAGCATGGCCAATCTGTTTAACCTATACATCTTTGGACTGTGGGAGGAAACCCACGCAGATAGTCGCCCAAGGCTGGTATCGAGCACAGGTCCTTGGGGTTGTGAGGCAGCAGTGCTAACCACTGTGCCACCATAAATTCTTTTGCACTGTGTGAAGATTCCTGCCTCTACCATCCTTAAATGCAGTGTGTTTCAGATTCCCAATCTGGATGAAAATGTTTTTCCTCACATCACCTCGAAACCTCTTAAGTCTATGACCCCAGTCATTGATCCCTTCATCAATGGGGAAAGTTTCTTCCTGTCTATGCCCCTCAATTTTTATCCACATCAATCATGTCCTTCCCCAGTCTCCTCTGCTCCAGGGAAAACAATCCCAGTCTGTCAAACCTCTCTTTATAACTAAACCATGCAATATCCTAGCAAATCTCCTCTGCATCCTCCCCAGTGCTATCATATCCCTCCTGCTATGTGGATTCCAGAGCTGCACACAGTGCTCCTGCTGTAATCTAACCAATGTCTTAAACATTCCAGTATGACCTCACTGTTCTTAAACTTTAAAGGACAGGTGTACATATACACCAAGGTTCCTCTAATCCTTGGTGCTTACCAGGGTTCTACCTTTCATCATGGATTTCCTTGCTTTGTTTATCCTGTCCAAGTGTATCACCTCGCATTTATTCAGACTGAATTCTATTTGCCACAGACCAGCCCACCTGACCACCCCGCTACATCCTCTCCTGGTCTAAAGCTGTCCTCCTCACTATATACCACCTCACCAATTTTTGCATCATCAGCGAACTTACTGATCAATCCTCCCACAATCAAGTCTAATTCATTTATATAAACCACAAAAACAGCAAGGGCCCTAACTGAAACAAACAGTGGAGAAGGTTTGGCAGCATCTGTGGAAAGAAAGTAAAGTTAACATTTCGGGTCCAGTGACTCTTCTTCAGAAATCCAACACTGCCCCTATAGGACCCCAATGGACACAGATTTGCAGTTGGATAAACACTCCTCAACCATCATCAGCTGCTTCCTGCTGCTCTGCAAAGTGTGGATCCAATTTGCCAAATTTCCTTGCATCCCGTGGGCTATGACCTTTGCTGTCAGTCTCCCTTATCAAAAGCCTTGCCGAAGTCCAAGTGGACTACACCAAAAGCATAGCGTCCCCAGATTTGGAAAAGTATGTTTAGGAAGACAATCAAGACCATAGAGAGAATTCACGAAGCTGCACCTGGGGTTTGGTACCAAGAAGAACTGGAGATGCTAACTGTTTCGCTCCACAGATGCTGTCAGACCTGCTGAGTTTCTCCAGTTCTATTTTTAATTTAGGAATTTACTTTAAAGCTGTATGGCCAAAAAAAGGATTACTAAGGATTCAACTTAATAAGCTCCTGGGGAGTGTTGCTAAACAAAAAGACCTTGGAGTGCAGGTTCATAGCTCCTTGAAAGTGGAATCGCAGGTAGATAGGATAGTGAAGAAGGCATTTGATACGCTTTCCATTACTCGTCAGGGCATTAGATATGTGAGTTGGGAGGTCATGTTGCGGCTATACAGGACATTGGTTAGGCCACTTTTAGAATATTATATACAATTCTGGTCTCTTCCCTAACAGAAGGATGTTGTAAAACTTGAAAGGGTTTGTTGCCAGGGTTGGAGGATGTGAGCTATAGGGAAAGGCTGAATAGGCTGTAGGTGTTTTCCCTGGAATGTCGGAGGCTGTGGGGTGACCTTATAGAGGTTTATAAAATCATGAGGAGCATGGAGAGGATAAATAGTCAAGGTCTTTTCCCTGGGGTGGAGGAGTCCAGAACTAGTGGGCATAGGTTTAGGGTGAGAGGGAAAAAATTTAAAAGGGGCCTAAGGGGCAACTATTTCATGCAGAGGATGGGGCGTGTATGGAATGAGCTGCCAGAGGAAGTGGTGAAAGCTGGTATAATTATAATATTTAAAAGGCATCTGGATGGATATATGAATAGGAATTTTTTAGAGGAATATGGGACTGGATTAGGTTAGGATATCTGGTTGGCATGGACGAGTTGATCTGAAGGGCCTGTTTCCATGCTGTATATTTCAATGACTCTAACAGAAGGATTTGATATACTAAATCGCAACTGATAAGTCAGTGAATAATGGAAAGCATTAATGATTATTAGAAGGGAGAGGTCAGACAATTTTTATTTATATCGAGGGTTATTGGACAGAAAATGGTGGAACAAATGGCCTTTAAAAAGGAAAGGGAAGATTTGAAAAATAACAAAGTTATCTGTCAATGTCTATCTATTTACCTATGTTCTATGGAGAGTAGGCAAGAGAATGAGATTAGGTTAAAAACTTGTTTTATGAGGAATGACTCGTCACATAGAGGTGCACAAGGACACGTGGTGATCCAAAAAATGCAAATTAATTTCTGTGTCCTAGATTACAATGAGATGATGTGTTGAAGAACTAACCCTGCAAGTATAATACCAGGAATGGAAAATATAAATTTGGTTGTAGCTGTTCCTCAAATGTCAAAGACTGAACTATAACTTATCAAAATAAATAACACAGTGAGACAGCAGATAGACTCACAATTAATGCTGAAGGACAGCAACACTGGCCTTCTTAGTTCAATCAGCTTGGTATCAACACC
This sequence comes from Chiloscyllium plagiosum, assembly GCF_004010195.1. Lineage (NCBI taxonomy): Eukaryota > Metazoa > Chordata > Chondrichthyes > Orectolobiformes > Hemiscylliidae > Chiloscyllium > Chiloscyllium plagiosum. The sequence continues at coordinate 43,072,899 of NC_057734.1, forward strand.
AGCCACAGTCAACCTGAGGCAACACTACACAAAACTGGCACCATGCATTCAAGGGCAAAAACAATAGAAGCATCAGAAAGACATTAGAACATGTTAAAAGAAAAGCAATAAAGATTGCATTTATATAGTACCTTTCATGATGAAAGAACATCACAAAGCACTTTACAATCAATAAAATGTTATTGACATGTAGTCACTGATGTAAAATGGGAAACTCGATAGATATTTTCACACAGCAAGCTCCCAAAAACAGCAATGAACTATCACTTGGTTTCTATACCCTGTAACTCATTAAAATCAGATATTCTAGTCACACATAGTGTGACAGGCATACTTTCAGAATTTGCTGATAAATTAAGGACCGTTCCTCCTTTGATGGTCTGAAAAGTTAAAGAAATGTCCTGACAAACCACCAACGAATCTCAATGCTTTACTGATTGGATAGCTTGGAGAACACAAGTAATTGTGCACAGGGACAGACATTCAGCTTGGCTGGTCGTTCTTGTCTATGGAACCAGTGACCAATCTACTCAGTAGCTGCAAAATCAATGTCAAGCTCACCCATTTTTTTTTGTTTAACCTACTTGTCTGACAATTCTCACTGCAGATTAATATAACATTTTTGCCTTTCACAGATAACGTTGCCAACCCTCTAGAATTGGCCTGAAGTCTTCAAGAATTGGAAACCAATTTCCAGAACACTGCTGTGTGCAAACTTGGAGAAAAAAATAGTAAAGGCCATTCAAAAACAAACTGCTATTTTCTTTGAACATTTCTTTTTAGCAAATATAAAAAATATTGAAAATGGGAAAGAAAGGCCATTGTCTGACAGTCAACTGGTCAATGCGTCATCTTGCTTTTCAATAGGCGTAGGAATGCAGTGAGTCCCAAGGATGTTGATGTGGAACATGGGGATACATCAAGGTGATGAGACCTCCAGGAATCCATTTAACCACAGTTCGCAGATGTCAACAAACACACTAGGTGGTCCATGCTGTACTCAACTTAAAATAGTCAGCCAATTTATTTTGCTGCATTCCAATGTAATACAAATATACTTTTACAGTGATTTGTAAAAGTTACATCATAAGTCACAGGTAAGCTGTAGTATTGTGTCCAATTTTAATTTTTGTTCATTCACAGGATGTGGGCATCACTGGCTAGGCCAGCATTTATTGTTCATCAATAGGAGGATAGTTAAGAGTTGTTGTTGTTGGTTTCGTGTCACATATAGGCCAGGCCAGTTAAGGATGGTATATCCTTTCCTAAAGGACATTGTGAACTAGGTGGGGTTTTTCCCTGACAAATAAACAATGGTTTCACTGTTAGACGTTTAATTCCAAATCTGTCATGGGGCTGTGGCAGACTTTGAACCCAGGTCTCTGGATTAATAGCCTGGCAATAAAACCACTAGGCCAAGATTATTTCAGAAGAATGCCAAGGCCTTTGAGATGAATCCAAAGAGACTTATCAGAACAAATGGGATGAGGGACTTCAATTATTTTGAAGACTAGAGAAGTTCAAAATTACAACAAAGATTGGGAGAAACATTTCCATTTGTAGGAGAATCAGTAACCAGAGAGAAGAGATTCAACATCATTGGCAAAAGACCAAGTAGGAAAAGGAGGAGTTTTCTTTATGTCTGAGACACATGCTGTTTAAAAAAACATTAGCAGAACAGATTCAATTCCAACTGGGAATTTTACAAACACTGAAAAGGGAAATATTGCAGTGTGAAGGGGAATGAGGAATACAGTGGCACTAAAGCTGCCTTAAATGATGGGCCAAATCACCACATTCTGTGCTACACTGTTCTATAAAATCCAAGCATCTTAGTCAATACAAAGCCATAATAAAGGACCCCATCTCACTTTACAGTGAACTCTTTGGGTCCCTTATGAATTGGTGTCAAGCACAGCAGGAGCAGTCAGCCAACTCAGGTCTATTCAATCATAATAAAAGAAATTGTGTAAGCAAATGGCTTTTGATGAGAAACTGGTAAGATTATATTAAGCTGCTAATAGTGGAGAGGGAGTGAGTATAATTAAAAGTTGCAGTGTTTACCTTTGTCAGCAATGAACATTGTTACAATTGTTCTTGTAATACAACCTTATGGAGGTAAAAGGTAAACATACACATGTAACTAGATATTTCTAATCTATCTGTTGAGAGATGTTATCACACACATCCAGAACAGATGGGACTTGAATCCAGACCTGCTGGTTTAAAGGTAGTGACACTACCACTGCACCACATGCATGTATCCATATATTTTCTAAGCAACTTGATCACAGATGTTGATCACAACGCACCTCTGGAGCAGGTGGGATTTGAAGCCAGACCTCTTGGCCCAGAGAAAGGAACACAACACTGCATCACCAAAGAGCCCCCACATGTGTATGTCATCTAATAAAATCCTCTGATGGTTTTACATGTTTTTGGATGTGTAAACTAGATGCCTGTAAGTCTGCACTGGTTCCTTGGTAATAAATTCAAGTGTACTTCATCTAGTATTCCAGATAGTATCCTCTAAAAGGCTGGGCTTGGAACACAATGATAGTGCTTCTGACTCCAGACCAGATGGTCCAGTGTTCAAATCAAGGCAGGCTTAGGAAGCTTTATCTCACCTCAATTTCCAAGGACTCTTGTGGTGCAGTGGTAGTGTCCCTACCCCTGAACCAAGAGACCCAGATTCAAGTCCCACCTAATCCAGAGGCGTGTAGTAACATCTCTGAACAGATTGATTAGAAAAATAGGTTAAATTTTTAAAAACTCACCTAAGATGCTTTTGGAAATAATGAAGTCAACATGACTTTTATATAGCACCTTTCATTGCCTCCAGAACATTTCAAAGTGTTTTACAGCCAATTAAGTATATTTTTCTTAAAGGGTCATCACTAATGTAGAAAACAGGGCAGTCAATCTGCACACAGCAATAAGATAATGTCCACTTAAAGATTTTACTGATGGGGTCTGAGATATAATATTGGCCTGAACGCAGCTCTGCTCATCTTCATTGTTTCTGGGATCTTTTACACCTATCCAGCAGAATAGTGGGTGTCTTAGTTTAATGTCCCTTCCAAAAAACAACTAAGACTGAATACACCTGGTGACAGAGGAGCCTGGGACAAGGATATATAGTCAGAAAAAAATCATTACAAGAGGTTCCTCAATCCCTCGGGAACTGTGATAGTCCCAGAAAATTCAAGGATAGTACATTCACTCAGGGGAAAATTTTAAAAAAGAGGTATTTTGCATTCCCTTGGAAAATTTCAATATTTCTTAACTTTAATATAACACTAGAGGTGTGTCAATGTAGTGATGAGTTTACCAGAACTGACTTGTGATGGTCAGTTTGCTTTCTACTTCATTAAATTTAATAGGTGAGCTACAAAACAATAAAATTCACAATGGAAGCTGTGAAACCAGTAGGAGTCAAATGAACAAGAGCTCGGTGGCACTAGGCAGGTACATTGCATTATATCAATGTCACTGAACACAGTGACATCATAGTCAAGTGCATCCATGTATTATTGAAACATAGGTAGAATGTGTCGACAGGGTAGATGTCAAATGATGTTTCCACTGGTGGAGAAATCTCGAATTAGAGGTCATAGTTACAGAATAAGGAGACACACATTTAAAACTAAAATGTGAAGGAATTTATTCTCTTATGTGGCAGTGAATGTGTGGAATTTTATGCCCCAGTGTTGTGGCAGCTAGATTCTGAGAAGTATTTAGGGAGGAGGTAGATTGTTTGAAATACTGGAGAGTTGAGAGCAATGATGAACTGGCACAAAAGAGGAGTTGAGGCCTACAGTAGGTCAGCCATGTTGTTTTAGAATGGTGAGGCAAGCTTGAGGAGCTGAATAGCCTACTCCTGCTCCTAGTTTTTATGCTTTTATTATAACAATGTTGTAACAACATTGCATTAGAAAGTTAGAATGTCTTTTAGTACATATCTCACGGATATGGATGCATTAATATTTGTTTATTCAATTGGTAATCAGGCACTTCAGCAGTTCCTTGTCCTTAAGCTTGTTTTAGGGATATGGATAAATTACTATCATATGTAAAAAAAAGCTTTATTGTAAGAATATAGGTCAATATGACCTGTAATCTGCTTTCATCTCTTTCCAGGTAAATGTAATTGCTCCATGGAGATAGTGCAATGAATAACACATTCCTTATAACCATTTAGCATAATTTCTACCTTAGCCACCATCAAGTAGCAGGTGAAACACTGTACTTGGACTCATCCACCGCCAAACCACAACAACGCGACGGTTGGAGGAGGAGCGTCTTATCTTCCGACTGGGAACCCTCCAACCACAGGGGATGAACTTGGACTTCACCAGTTTCTTCATCCCCCCTCCCCCCACCTTGTCTCAGCCGAATCCCTCCAGCCCGGCACCGCCTTCCTGACCTGCAGTCTTCTTCTTGACCTCTCCGCCTCCATCCTACTCCGACCTATCACCCTCACCTTGACCTCTTTCCACCTATCACATTTCCAACGCCCCTCCTCCAAGTCCCTCCTCCCTACCTTTTATCTTCTCCTGCTGAACACTCTCTGCTCATTCCTGAAGAAGGGCCTGTGCCCGAAACATCGAATCTCCTGTTCCCTGGATGCTGCCTGACCTGCTGTGCTGTTCCAGCAATAAAGTTTCAACTTTGATCTCCAGCATCTGCAGACCTCACTTTCTCCTGAAACACTGTACTACTCCATTATTTGATTGCAGACTCCAATTAATGTCTCACTTTGTGTTTCTTTTCTTTGTTTCTGTCAACTTCTTTACCTTACACTTTAGGAAAAGCTGAAAGATCATTTGAGCCTTAAAACTAAGTGCCATTCCTCTCCTTTAAATTGAATGTAGATGCATGAAAATTGCAATTCATATCAAATTGCATCCCATGTGCTTGAAGCTATATCAAGGGTATGTACAATTATATTGATGACCTTGCCAAAGGAAAGTTATAACTCTAAATATTTAGCTAGACTTATATTAGCTCATAACAATTCAACTAACACACAAGCATCACTCCAATCACATCATTCTTGAAACATCTACATGTAATTCAATACCAATTTAACATTTCACTCAAGATATATTCATTTCATTCAAAATTAACAAGCACAGAAGTGTTCATTATGCAAACTATAGAACGACTGTACAGTGGGGAAGAAGGACTATGTTAGCCTATTACTCCTGAGAACATTGTTCCAAGTCTAGTTCCTAACAGCCTTTTACATGATAGGAAGATTCATGGCTGAAGAACTCTCAGATGGAGAGAAATAGGTAGTTTTGATCCTTGGTGTGATTTAGAGTGCCAGCCAGAATGTTGTTGTCTATCTCACGTCAGGGTGAAAGACAGAAAACAGCCTGTGGAAAAGGATGGGCAAACCTGATTTTCGCCCAAGTGAGGACCAACAACATTGGCAACATTTGAGGATCTGGAAAGAAAGTTTGAAAAGAAAACAAGGCAAGTATTCTTGAAAATACTATGAGAGATTATTTCAATGAAACTCGTAGTACTTAAAGGAATAGACAAGATGGATGCAGTTAAAATGTTTCCATTTGAAGGGAGTCTAGAATCATGGGGCATAATTTGAAAATATGGAAGATCCCATTTAGCACCGAGATGAAGAGAAATGCTTTGACAAAGAGGGTTGTGAACCTTTTAAACTTTCTACCTCAGAGGGAGGTGGAGTCTCAGCATTTGAGAATGTTTACAAGGTAGAGATTGATGGATTTATGATGCCAAGATATTGGGAATAGTGTGGGTAAAATGGTTGATTAGCCATGATAATATTAAATTCCCGCCTCAGGCGTCTGACTGTGTGGAGTTTGCACATTCTCCCCGTGACTGCGTGGGTTTCCTCCAGGTGCTCCGTTTTCCTCCCACAGACCAAAAATGTGCAGGTTAGGTGAATTGGCCATGCTACATTGCCCGTAGTGTTAGGTGAAGGGATAAATGTAGGGGAATGGGTCTGGGTGGGTTGCGCTTCGGCGGGTCGGTGTGGACTTGTTGGGCTGAAGGGCTTGTTTCCACACTGTAGGTAATCTAATCTAATCTAATCTAAATAGTGCAGCAGACTTGTTAGGCTGAATAGCCTGTTTCTATATATGTTCAATTAAGAAAGTATTCATTTCGTTTTGCCTAATAGATAAAATTTGTAATACAAGATGATATGAGCGAATATTTTAAAAAGTCTAATCAGAGACTGTGGCACATATAGACTGTGTTTGATTAGTTTATAGAAATGTTTTTGATAGAATCGCTGAGTAACAAGGGATGTATTTATTTGATGCATATGTGGGTTCTCAGAGTTAAGATTTTAACTTACAACCCTTGTTATAAAAACTGAAACTTCCAGGGACTTGGGTGCAATTCATTTCAAGTGGGAACTGGAAGCAGACATTAACACATTAGCAGCTAAACTTACATTCTCTTTCCTTTGAACCATAAGAATTTTGATGCTTCTCTATTTGATTGAAGTTAACTACATTTGTAATATAGAGGTCATACTTTACTGAATGCCATGAATCTTTTTATAACAAGATTCTGGATTAAACTGTTTGTTTATTAAATGACTGCTGAGAGGAACTAATCTTATAACTTCAAGTACTCTGGTAATATGAAGTAAATGAGTTTGTCGTCAGGACACTTTGGAGTGAATTACATACACTATAAGGCATCAAATAACTGGTATCATTAAAATTCTGTAACTGTTTAATAGTGAACATGGTTATGTATCCAGTTTGTTTATCTTCTTCTTGTTCGTCTCCAGATGATCCTTTCCATTACAATCCCAGATAAATGATGTATTTTGCATTGATAATTTAACACATCCCATTATCAAAACTTTCACTTACAGCCCACGATATGTGACATTCACCCTCACTCTGGCAACAGATATAATAAATTCAAAAGATATGAATTTGCATTAATCTCTAGATTTATAAGGGATGCCTTCAGGGCCCTCATGACTCAGTGGTAGAGTTCTTATCTCTGAACCAGAAGACTGTCAAGTTCCCCATCTGCTCCAGAAGAAGTTAAAACAGGTTTGAGCAGGTTGATTATATGTAACGATAAGGGATGCTTGTGTCTCTGTGGCAAGTTCAGGGTTAGATTTTTTAACCACCTTCTGCTGAGATTTTGATCAATCTGGAGAAGGTTAGGAATAATAGTTAAGGAGGGATGGAGTTCACAACATTCACAAATTTCCCCATTTCCTAGTGGGTGAATCTATAATCATGACGTAGCCAAATTACATTTTGAGAGAAAGCAATGGTTTCCACCTTTCATCACTGCCCAGGCCTAGTTGGGGGTTATCTGTTTGGCCACAGCATTCCAAACTGGACTGAGTGGGACAATAAGTGTATTTTGGAAGAGACGATGCAAACCTTTTTGTAAGTTGTCATGCACAGACCTCATCAGCAACAGAAGCAATTCATTAGAAAGAAGTGTGTCACCATCTCTATCTGCCAACACTGCAATAGATTCCACTCCCAGCCTTTTCCCTTCCTTCACTCTCCAGCCATCCACCTTGGCTCTCATCCCCAGATTGATGCAAACTTTCATTCTAGGACTGGTAAGGCACGCTGGCATGAGCTAATATATGTGGAGGATCCCGAGACTGGAAATACTGCTGTAGTCACTGAGGCAGACCTAGAGCAGGCAAATTCTCAAGATACACTCTACCAGGAAATCAAGCCTCCACCTCTGCTGATTTTATCTGATTGGCAATTAGAAACTACAAATATCCTGCATTTCTGATACACATAAGTACAGGGCTCCTCTGCTGCAGTGGTATTGTTCCTACCTCTGCCCCAGAAGGCCCAGCTTTAAGGTCCACCTACTCCAGAGTCATATCATAACATCTCTGAAAAGGGTAATAACAATCTCTATAAATACGTGAGCTACAGCACAGATCCCAAGTCACTTCGCTCAATTAGACAGTTTGGCACTTAACGACCTCAGAAGTAAGTAATCAACACTAACTTGACTTAGTCGTACATTCCTTCAACTATTAAGCCTGGAAGAGAATTTTACAATTTTATCTTGCTCTCTGTTTGAAGTCTCTTACTTATAATCTTCTATCGATGTAGCTACACTCTAAACTCCTCCACTAGCATAAATACCAAAAAGGAAAGCCTAAAACTGTCGAATACAGGCCCAACACATTGTGTCTTCTTCCATTATGACTAGCATATTAATTTCCAAACATTGCTGTTTTTTTCCATCTGGGTAGTTGGTTTCAGTTAACTATGTCCCACAGTGTCCCATAATATGCATTGTTCTGGTTTTAAACAAAACTCAAGTCCATCCTTGCATTTTAGTATCGTAGGATCATTATAGCATCGAACGTGTTTAAGACCGCATCCACTGAATCTGTATTGTAGCTTATCTTAGACCCAGATAATCCTTCTATACTGTGAACCCCAACACTTTTCTCATGACTGAGACGTTAATATTTTCTGTAAGTACTTAGTTTGATGTTCCACTCTTCATAATGATAGCTAGAAATGTGATTTTTTTTACACTTTATTCAAAAAGCTGAGGTGCTGTCATTAATATCCTGTGAAAATGTAACTCCAAATCCCACTGCTCTTCTGTAGCAATAAGCCTACTTTCATTCAAAGAATAATTGCTTCTACTGGGTTTTTTAAAAACCAAACTCCTGTCCCTCATTGCTAACATTGAACTCCTTCTGCTACTTCGCTCTCATCTTATTAACATTCCTTTCAGTTTACTTCAGTCTTGTGAACGACGAACTATTCATCCTATTTTGATATTATCTAAAAATGTTGACACTTTTCCTTCTAGGCAATATATCTGAATTATTAGTGACCAAACAAAACTGTACCATATCACACCATCTTGTGAAAATAATACCTTCATTTCCTACCTTCAGTTTTCTCCCTCCTAACGAATGTTATGGACCAGACCAACCCCCTCTAAAAACATGTCAAGGAGATAGCTGAGACCCTAACATTTTCTTATTTTAAAGGCGAATGCCAGGTGTTCTGTTCCGGATGCAATTCAATTGGTTAAACTACCAGGCTTGAAGCAAAACACACTTGTATTTTAACTATAATGTAAGGATAAAGAAAAGAAAGAAAAATTGGAATAACTTAAGTCTATTGGAAAACTTAACAGAATAATAGATTATTTAACTACTAAACAACAACTGTCCCAATATAATAACATTCCATAAACACACCCTTGACAAAGGCAAATTCAGTAAAATAGATTCTCACATTCAATTTCAACAGAGAGATGTAGCAGACTTCACAATCCCAATAGCTACTGAAAGCTAAAACTAAAATTCTGCTTCTGTGGGAGCTTGACCCCACCCATTCAGGCTGCTTCTATTGTTCCAACTTTCAAAGCTCCAAGACCTCACAAGCTGTTTATTACCTTACTGACTTGAAGCAGACTGCTCAACCTCTCTTCAGTAAAAAAAAGGACAAAATACACCTCTTAAAGCCATAGTATCACCACACTAATTATTAAGGCAATTCCTATCCTTATCGCCATCCCTCAATCTTCTCCAATCATCTCCCTAGTATACCTTGTCAAAAGCTTTCCTAAGATCCATATATATTACATCAACTCCATTTACCCGAATTTCCACATCTGTTACGTCTTCAGGAGATGTTACAGTCTGTATCTCTGTGGCCCCTACCTATGATTATATTTTATTTATCTAGATACAGAATAATTTTATCCTTAAATATTTCAAAACAAAAATTCCTTGTCACAGTATCAATCAGTTTCAGTTGCAAAGGTAGCACTGAACCAACCTGAAGGGGCAGGTAACCCCTAACTTCTATGACAATCTTGTCACATAGTTGGTGTAGTCCAACATCAATGTTCTGGATGCCATCATGCTGGATCCACAGGTTACTCTGATGGCCTTATATAATGCTTATCGATATTGTCTTCCATTGAGAGAAATCTGGTTGATGAACAAAGACAGGATGTCCTCAAAACTCAAAGCAGTGACAAAAAGTATGCCCAAAGTAGTGTTTCAACTGGACTGTTAACTGTATTTTAATTGAGTGTTTAATAATGTTCAGGTCGTAGGGATTAATTTGTCAAAGCAGAGCATGTAGATGATAATTTTGATTGTTGGTAAAAGTTTGTAAAATCCATCTTTGTGAAGAAAAAACTGAAGTGGAAAATTTAGGCTTCAGTTCTATTCTCAATCTTTTGACATTTTACAACAAAACTAGGAAATGACAAACCTGAAGACTGGAGCAGGAAGGGAAGATGAAGGAAAGAGATGAATTATATAATTGAAATCCTGGGGGGGAAAAAATGAAGTAGCATAGGAGATGGAATATTCACTCAAGTTTGAAAAAAGGGAGGGAGAATAGTTGATAGGGAGATATATTAAGGAAAAGGAGAAGTAATGGGTTTTGGAGTATCGACTAAATAGAAACAAAGAAGTTATGAATACAAACATTATTAGTTAATATTATATAACCCATCATCTCTAACACAGCCCTAAAGCAAACAAGCTGGACTGTTCTTCCATGTACACAATAAACGTTGACAGAATTCAGAAAAATAAGGCTTTGTGGGTTACAGCATCAAGTGGCCTCTATTTGGAATATTAATTGGCAGCAACACAAACACATACATCATCTCTTGTCTGATGCAGCAACAACAATAGCTTCCAACACAATCACTTTATACCCTCTGCCAATCCAGCTGCCAGTAACTGTTATTTCCATAGTTCAAATTTCATTAAATCTGCAAGAATATTCTGGAAAAGGAAGGGATAGTTCTTGATGTCTGCATGCCCCAACATAAGCCATGCATTTCCAGCAGTGTAAAAAAATCTCGAGTGTAGTGTAGCATCAGTCAAGGTCTGGAAGCAATTTCACCTTACTTTATGAATCTTTAAATGGGTATCTCACAATAGACACAACTTTAATTCCAGCAGCAACAAACAATTACCTTTCACAAAATACTTGATCATTGCACCATGTAATGATTCTTCTAATTTCCCCATTCCCAATTCTGACCAATATTCTATTCCACCCCTTTTCTTCAAAAAAAGGCTTTCTGCTTTTGTGAGTTGCTCCTACATGTAGATTATACAGGACAACAAATTGGCTATGTAAACTACAAAGGGAAAAAGGGACAGGCTCTTTATGATGCATCCGTTCTCTGCTAAGGATTACAAGAGGTCACTGCAATGAGAATGAGAGAGTATCAACAGCAGAAACTAAGCATATGTTGTGCAACTGGTACTCTGAATTACTAAAACTAGGCTAACAACCAATAGCTCCCTGTTTGAAGTGACACAAACATGCTACCTGTTTATTAATATTCTGACATTTGTTCTCATTAAATACAAAAGGCAACTGTTTTAAATGGCAAAGGGAGATACATAACAATAAAGGTATCTAACCATATCCCTCAGTGAGATTGGTCTGAAAATAATTAAGGTATTCTTTCGTTCTTGGATTTAGGAGGTATTAATAATTCACATTTAGTTTGTTTTTTTTAACCGTGGGGATTGGGGAAGGGTGCTAGTGGAAATAGAAGATTGGTGCTTCACACATGTACCCTCTCATCTGGCTCCTTGAAGTGCAAACTCTTGTGTTTTATTAGGTGAAGCATTTTTTAAAAATTGTTCATCCAGGGTGTGTGGGTGTCGTAGGCTGGGCCAACATTTATAGCAGAAACCTCGTTGTCCATGAGAAGGTAGTGAGGTGTCTTCCTGAACCTCTGCAGTCCAGTTAGTATACATACACGCACAATGAAGTAAGGGAGGGAGGTTCCAGGATGTTAACATAGCAACATTGAAGAAAGAGCAATATATTTCAGGTCAAGATGGTGAGTGCCTTTGGAGGGAACTTGCAGGTGCTGTTCCCAAGTATCTGCTGCCCTTGACCTTCTCGATGGTCATTGATGGGTTTGGCAGGAGTCCTTGGTGAATTTCTGCACTTTGTAGATAGTATACTCTGTTGATATCGAGCATCAGTGGTGGAGGGAGTGAATTTTTGTGGATGCAATGCCAGTTGTGGACTTGAAGGATTCTGAGCCTCTGACCTGCTCTTACACAATAATTTATATTGTGAGTCCAGTTCGGTTTGTGGACAATGGTAACTCCCAGGATGTTAATAGTGGGGGATACATTGATGGTAAAACATCATTGAGTATCAAGGGGCAACGGTTAGATTCTCTCATGTTGGAGCTGGTCATTACCTAGAATTTATGTGGCACAAATGTTATTTGCCACATTTTAGCCCAAATCTGAAAACTGTCCAGATTCTGTTGCATTTGGACATAGCCTGTTTCAATACTCAAGGATTTGCAAATGGTGTTGAACATTTCACAATCATTGGTGAACATCCCCACTTCTGACTGTATAATGGAAAGCAGGTCATTGATAAAGCAACTTAAGATGGTAAGGTGAAGAACACTACTCCTGAGAGTTGTCCTTGAGCTGAGTTGACTGATCTCCAACAACCACAACCACCATCCTTTCTTCAGGTAAGACACTAATCAGAAGAGAGTTCCCCCCACGCTACCACCCCCAACCCCGCCAATTCCCAATGACTCAAGTTTGCATGGGCTTCCTCATGCCACACTCAGTCAAATGCAATCTTGATGTCAAGAGAGTGCTGATTTTTTAAAAAGGATTTTTTTCACTTCTCGATGATTAAGACTAAAATCGTGAGCCAGGAAGGATAGTTTATTTTTATATATAAGGTGCAATTGAGAGCTTATTCTTTATGGGCTTAATGTCACTGAGGGCATTTAAGAGACACAGTGTGATGGTAGATTGAGAGAAGTGGTTACACAGCAGATAGATGGGTGACTGTCATGAAAGGTAAGAAGCTAGTTTAGAAGTCTCATGTGGCCACTCTGTTCTCAACCAGATATTCTATTTTGGATGGTAGGTTGAAAGGACCTTGAGTAACAAGGGATGTGGAGTATATAGTCAAAAGGAAGAAGGAAGCTTACTTAAGAGCAAGGATCAGACAGGGCTCTAAAGGGTTACAAGGTAGCCAGGAAGGAACTGAAGAATGGATTTAGGAGAACTCGAAGGCAGCATGGAAAAGCTTTAGCAAGTAGGATTATGGAAAACTCCAAGGCATTCTACACTTACATGAGGAACAACAGGATGGCCAGTGTGAGGGTTGGGCCGATCACGGATAGTGGAGGGAATTTGCGCCTGGGGTTGGAGGTAGTAGTAAGTGACTTACCTAAATGAATATTTTGCTTCAGCATTCACTACTGAGAGGGACCTTGACATTTCTGAGGACAGACTGAAACAGACTGATATGCTTGAACAGGTTGATGTTAAGAAGCAGGATATGCTGAAAATGTTGAAAAACGTAAGGATAGGCAAGTCCCCTGGGCCAACAGGATATATGCTAAGTTAGTACAGGAAGATAGGGAAGAGATTGTTGTGCTTTTGGTGATGATCTTTGCATCCTCACTGTCCACTGGAGTAGCGCTAGATGATTGCAGGGTGGCAAATGTTATTCCCTTATTCAAGAAAGGGAATAGGGATATTATTGGTAGGGATATTGTGGTAGGTAAGTTATTGGAGAGGAGTCTGAGACACAGGATTTATGATTACTTAGAAAACCGTAGTTTGATTAGAGATAGTCAGCATGGTTTTGTGAGGGCAGATCATGCCTCACAAACGTTATTGAATTCTTTGAGGATGTGACAAAAAACATTGATGAAGGTGGAGCAGTGGATCTGATGTACATGGATTTTAGCAAGGCGTTTGATAAGGTTCCCCATGGTAAGGAGGTATGGGATACAGGGAAATTTGTCTGGATATGGAATTGCTGGCCCATAGAAGACAGAGGGTGGTGATAGATGGAAAGTATTCAGCCTGAAGCTCGGTGACCAATGGTGTTCCGCAGGGATCGGTTCTGGGACCTCTGCTCTTTGTGATTTTTATAATGACTTGGATGAGAAAGTGGAAGGGTGGGTTAGTAAGTTTGCCGATGACATAAAGGTTGGTGGAGTTGTGGATAGTGTGGAGGGCTGTTGTAGATTACAATGGGACATTGACAGTATGCAGAACTGGGCTGATAAGCGGCAGATGGAGTTCAACCTGGAAAAGTGTGAAGTGACTTACTTTGGAAGATCAAATTTGAATGCAGAATACAGGGTTTAAGGTAGGATTTTTGGCAGTGTGGAGGAACAGAGGGATCTTGTGGTCCATGTCCACGTTGTTAAGAGGTGTACAAGATGATGAGAGGCATAGATAGAGTGAATAACTAGAGACTTTTTCTCAGGGCGGAAATGGCTATCATGAGGGGGCATATTAGAGTAGGATAAAAGATCGGCACAACATCAGGGACCAAAGGGCCAAAGGCCATGTACTGTGCTGAACTGTTCTAACTACTGTTGAAGGCGATAGTTTTTCAGAGGAAACTAGAAGTTGCAGCCAGCACTAAGAATGTTAAGCAGGGTTTGTCAAGGTTTAAAAGAATTATTGTTATAGGATACTCTCAGGAGTGAATGTGAATCTAGAATAGAATGTTGCTTTCCTGATGCCAGGATTAAATACGTCTCAAAATGTTTGAAGCATCTTGTCAAAGAGGAGAGTGAGATGTCGGAAGTTGGGGTTATACACATTGGTAGGAACAACGTAGTTAGGGCAAATGTCAGGCTTTGCAGAGTGAATATAAGAGATTAGGCAGAAGATTTAAAAGAAAAACTAAAAAGTAGTAATCTCTGGGATACTCCCACTGCCAGGCTCTAATTGATTTATCGGTGAGATAAATCAATGGCTGAAGAGATGGTGCAATGTGCAGGCATTCAGATTCTTGTATCATTTGGGATCTCTTCTGACATTGAAAGACCTGTTCGAAAGGGATGGGTTTCATCTGACCTGGAAATATCTTGGTTGGGGGATTTGCTGGTTTTATTTTGGGACTCTGTAAACTATTAGATATGTGGTGTAGGGGGCTCCTAAGTAGCAGTGAAAAGAGAAAGACAGATGAGGATGCTTCTGAATCAGAAAAGAGCAAGTTAGTTAGCAAGGACACACAGCAGCAAGTTAGAGAACGAGCTAACTGAAGAATTATACTACATTTATTTCATTCTGAGAGGCCTTACAAGCAAGGCTGATGAACTCAGGACATGTTTCGGATCACAGGACTGGGATATCACAGCTATTACAGAAACTTGGCTGAGGGAAGAATAATAGGGTTGTAATCATAGGGGATTTTAATTTTCCAAATATTGAGTAAGACTGCCATAATGTTAAAAGTTTGGATGGAGAGGAATTTGTTAAATATGTTCCAGAACATTTTAATTTTAATTACCAATATGTAAACGTTACCACTACAGAAGCAGCCGAACCTGACGGCAGAGCAAGTGACTGAAGTGTTACTAAGGGGAAGCTTTGGGGCTAGTGATCATAATCCTATTAGTTTTTAAATAGTTATGAACAAGGATAAGCCTTCCATAAAAATAAAAACTCTCAACTGGAATAAGGAAAATTTTAATGGTAGGAGTGAAGAACTTTCAAAAGTTGATTGGACTGTACTTAGGTAAAGTGAGAGCCTTTCAAATTGGGTAGCAAGATTTCAGAGGCATTATGTTCTTGTTGGAGTGAAAGGAAAGGCTGGTAATATTAAGGAACAATGGATGCATAAAGGTATTGAGGCTCTAGTCAAAAATATGAAAGAATCATATATTAGATATAGACAACTGGAATCAAATGAATCGTTTTTTTAATATTCATTCACGGGATCAGGGCAAAGCTGGCCAGGCCAGCATTTATTGCCCATTCCTAATTGCCCATTGGGTAGTAAAGAGCCAACCACATTGCCGTGGATCTGGAGTCAGATGTAGGTCAAACCAGGTAAGGATTCCTGAAGAAGGGTTATGCCCAAAATGTTGACTTCTCCACCTCCAGATACTGCCTGGCTTAGATTACATTAGATTCCCTACAGTGTGGGAACAGGCCTTTCGGCCCAACAAGTCCATACCAATCCTCCGAAGAGTAACCCACCCAAACCTATTTCCCTCTGACTAATGCACCTAACACTATAGGCAATTTAGCTTGGCTAATTCACCTGGCCTGCACATCTTTGGAGTGTGGGAGGAAACCAAAGCAAACGCACACAGACATGGAGAGAATGTGCAAACTCCACACAGACAGTCGCCCGAAGCGGGAATCGAACCTGGGTCCCTTGTGATGTGAGGCAGCAGTGCTAACCACTGAGCCACCATGCCGCCACAGCTTGCTGTGTTCTTCCAGACTCCTGATTGTCTATTTTGGATTTCAGCATCTACAGTTTTTCTGGTCTCAGACCAGGTAAGGATGGCAGTTTCCTTCCCCAAAGTGAGCCAGATGGATTGAAGAGTTTACTTGAAGAGTATAAAGAGTGCGGGGGAATTCTTAAAAGGGAATCACAAAAGGCAAAGAGGGGATATACGAGATAGACTTGGCAGAGAAGGTTAAGGATAATCCAAAGAGATTCCATAAGTACGTTAAGAGTAAAAGAGCAACTAGAGAGAGAGGAGGGACCTTAAATATCAACAAGGCTGTCTGTGTGTTGAACCTGAGGAGATGGGAGAGGTATTCAATGAATATTTCCCATCAGCTTTTACTGTGGAGAAAGAAATAGAAGCTGGAGAACTCAGCGAAATAAATATTGATGTTTTGAAAACAGTTCACATTGCAGAACAGGAAATCTTGTAAGTCTTACAAAATATGAAGGTGGATAAATCTCCAGTTCTTGATCAAGTGCATTCCAGGACATTATCAGAAGTTAAAGAGGAAATTGCAGGGCCCCTAGCAGAAATATATGTGTCATCTATAACCATGGGAGAGGTGCCAGAGGACTGGAGGGTAGCTAATATTTAGCTAATAAAATAGCCTTTATTTAAGAAAGGCTATAAGGAGAAGCGTGGGAACTATAGACATCGGTGATGGTCAAGTTGCTGGAGGTGATTCTGAAAAATAGCATTTACATGCATTCAGAGAGGCAAGGAATGATTAGAGATAGTCAGCATGGTTTTTGTGTGAGGAATATAGTGTCTCTCAACCTTGAGTGAGTTTTTTGAGGAAATAACCAAAATGATTGATATGGGCAGAGAGGTAGATGTTGTTTACTTGGACTTTAGTAAAGTCTTTGTTAATGTTCCACATGGTAGACTAATTAGTAATGTTAAATCATAAGGGATTCAGGGTGAGCTTGCCAACTGGATACCAAATTGGTCTTATGGCAGGAGTCAGAGGATGGTGGTGGAAGTTATTTTTCAGACTGGAGGCCTGTCACCAGCGGTGTTCCACAGGGCTCGGTACTGGGTCCACTTTTGTTTGTCATTTACATAAATGATTTAGATGAGAACATAGGAGGATGGTTAGTAAGTTTGCGGATGACACCAAAATTGGTGGCATAGTGGAGAGTGAGGAAGGTTATCTAAGATTACAAAGAGATCTTGATCAATTGGGTCAATGGGCTGAGGAATAACAGATGGAGTTTAATCTGGATAAAAGCGAGGTATTGCATTTTGGTAAAACAAACAAGGACAGGACTTATACAATTAATGGTAGGGGCCTAGTAGTGTTGTAGAACAAAGAGACCTCAGGGTTCAGGTACATAATTCTTTGAAATGTCCATCATGAATAGACAGGGGATGAACATAATATTTAGCATGCCTGCTTCATTGCTCTGACCTTTGAGTATAAGAGTTGGGACATCATGTTGAGGTTATATAGGACTTTGGTGAGGCCTCTTCTGGAATACTGTGTGCAATTCTGGTCGCCCTACTGTAGGAAAGATATTATCAAATTGGAGAGGATTTAGAAAAAGACTTACCGGCACGTTGCCAGGAGTGAGGGGTTTGAATTACAAAAACAGGCTGGATAGGCTGGGGCGTTTTTCACTGGAGCGAAGCAGGTTTGAGGGGTGACCTCAGAGGTTTTATAAAATCATTTCAGGCATAGATAAGGTGACTAGCAAAGGTTTTTTTCCCCCCCTAAGATGGGGAGAGTTCACAACTTGTGTGCATATTTTGTATGTGAGAGGAGAAAGATTTGGAAAGAACATGAGGGGCAGGTTTTTTTTAAACAAAGAGTGGTTATTTTGTGGAATGAACTGCCAGAGGATGTGGTGAATGCAGGTACAATTACAATGTTTAGAAGATGTTTGGATGAATACATGAATAGGAAAGGTTTGGACAGATTTGGGCCAAATGCAGGCAGGTGGCACTAGTTTAGTTTGGGAACATAGTTGGCATGGACTAGTTGGACTAAAGGGTCTGTTTCCATGCTTTATGACATTGACTCTATGACAGTTACTCTCACCTTACCTCCAGAATTCAGTTCTTCATTCATGTTTGAATCAAGGCTGTAGTGAAATTAGGAGTTGAATAGCTGTGGTTGAATTAGCAGGGACTGCTGAGCAAATACTTTTTGATAGCACTGTTATTGAAACCTGTCATCATTTTATCAATGAACTGATGGGGCAGCAATTGGGTTGATTTGTCCTACTTTTTGGTTAAAGGATATACCTGGGTAATTTTCCACATTGTTGTCAGATAGCATTTGGAAAAGCATGGCCTAATTAGGGAGTGTCAGCATGGCTTTGAGCAGGGCAGGTCATATCTTACTAATTTGATTGAATTTTTCAAGGAGGTGACAAAGATGATCGAAGAGAGTAGAGCAGTGCATGTTGACTACATAGATTTTAGAAGGGCTTTCGACAAGGACCCTCGTAGTAGGCTCATCTAAAGACTAAGATGTATGAGATCCACATTGACTTGGTGGTGTGGATTCAGAATTGGTTTGCCCATAGAAGGCGATGGGTAGTGGTGGAAGGTTACTTTTCGGACTGGAGGTCTTTGATTAGTGGTGTTCTTCAGGGATCCATACTGGGACCTCTGATGTTGTGATATATACAAATGACTTGGATGAAAATGTAGATGGATGGGTTAGTAAGCTTGCAGATGGTACAAAGATCGGTGGAATTGTGGAGAGTGGAGAAGGTTGTCATGTTACAGAGGGATATAGATCAGTTGCAGATATGGGCGGAGAATGGCAGATGGAGTTTAATCCATGTAAGTGTGAGGTGCAGCAATTTGCGAGACCAAATGTTATGGAAAAGTTTACTGTTCATGGCAGGATCCTGAACAGCACTGCTGTACAGAGGGATCTTGGGATTCAAGTCCATAACTCCCTGAAATTGTCCACCCAAGTAGATAGGGTGGTAAAGACCAAGGGCAGGCAGAAGGAAATAATTTTATTTGGCATCATGTTTGGCACAACATTGTGGGCCAAAGAGCCCATTTCTGTGTTGTACAGTTCTGTGTTCTGTGTTCTAGATGCCAGTTTTCTGGCTAGCAGTGTGGCATGTTCTGGAGCATATATCTTCAGTAAGATTGTCCAAATGGTGCAGCCAAACACCAGCTGACCAGTTATGTGATGGTGACCAATTACTCATTGAAATATTTCCCACAAAATTTAACATAGCATCGCTACAGTGTGGAAACAGGACTTTTGGCCCAACAGGTCCACACTGACCTGCTGAAGAGTAACCCACCCAGACCTGTTCCCCTACCCTATTATCCTATATTTACCCAACTTACGCACCTAACCTTCACATCCCTGAACACTATGGCCTATTCGCCTAACATGCACATCTCTGCAGACTTTTGGAACATCTTACTTTCAAGTTCAAGGGCATGATTTTAAGTACTGTATGCACATATTCCAACACTGGAATCTATACTGTGGTGGCCATATCCTCTGGAACACACAGTGTTGATTGCTTAGGTTAGCTATGGAGAAGTAAATGATATTCTGATGGTATTATCACTTGTCCATTCATCCAAGATCTAGAAAATGTTCTGGGGACCTTGGTACGACTCCCACCATGTCAGATGGTGGAATCTGAATTCAACAATAATCTGGGAATAACAGTCTAACGATGGCCATGAAATCATTGCCATCTGTTGGGAAAAATCCATCTAGTTCATTAACATCCTTTAGGAAAGGAAATCTGCTCTCCGTACCTGGCCTATCTAGGGGAGGCACAGTGGCTCAGTGGTTAGTACTGCTACCTCACAGCACAAGGGACCCAGGTTCGATTCCCGCTTCGGGCGACTGTCTGTGTGGAGTTTGCACATTCTACATGGGTTTCCTCCGGGTGCTCTGGTTTCCTCCCACAATCCAAAGGTGTGCAGGCCAGATGAATTGGCCATGCTAAGTTGCCCATAGTGTTAGGTGCATTAGTCAGGGGTAAATAATGGTTCTGGGTGGGTTACTCTTTGGAGGGTCGGTGTGGACTTGTTGGGTCAAAGGGCCTGTTTCTACGCTGTTGGGAATCTAATCTACATGAGACGCCAGACCCACAACACTGTGGTTGATTCTTAACTGCTCTCTGGGCAATTAGGAATGAGCAATAAATGCAAGTCTAGCTAGTAATGCCTACATCCCATGAATGAATTTAAAAAATGACTGTAGATTTCATCTTTTCAAACTATATTGTAAAGAATAATTGCAATTATTTCTGTAGATTATATAATTCTTCCAAAATAGATATTAATTTTATAATTATTTTCTATTCTTGATGCAACATTAATCTGTTTGAAATTAAATAACTCAATATTACAGTGCAAACAAAATTGGAAATTCAGGAATAAGTTGTACAGCAATGATAATTGCATGAATAATGATTATACCAGTGAGTGTTGACTCATCCATTACAGTGGTGGTGAAATGATCTTTCAGTAACCCAACACTGCCTACAGAGCACTGATCCATGACACATACTATTTACCAGTTCCCTGATAATCATACTTCAGAATGTAGGCAATACAAATGCCTGTTTATTACGTGATTTCTAAGGCCAACTGATCAGAAATAAGCTATCACTGTGCTTTCATTGGACAAGTTTGGAAATGGTCTAAAACAATGAACTGCTGGTGCTGGAGATCAGAAACAAGCAAAAACAGAAATTGCTGGAGAAACTCAGTAGAACTGGCAGCATCAAAAGAAAGGTCACTTGTTAATTCTATTTTCTCTTCACAGATGCTGTGAAGAGCAGCACAAACAGGTTCCTGGAGGTGAGACTAGATTGGCAACTAAACCTTTGTGTTATACCCTGAACTACTTGATAGCAAAATTCTTTATAGTAAACTCCCTCTGGAATAAATTGCCATTGCCAGGTGACAGGAAGGCTGTGAGATCTTGGAATAAACATTTAATCTTTTTGCCCAGAAAAAATTACTAACAAAAACAGAAATTGCTGGAGAAACTCAGTAGAACTGGCAGCATCAAAAGAAAGGTCACTTGTTAATTCTATTTTCTCTTCACAGATGCTGTCAGACCTGCTGAGTTTCTCCAGCAGGTTTTTTCATCATCCAAAGATGTGCAGGTTAGGTGAATTGGCCATGTAGGGGTAAATGTAGGGGTATGGGTG
>NC_057734.1:43094572-43103408 GCF_004010195.1 Chiloscyllium plagiosum
AAGGGCCTGTTTCCACACTGTAAGTAATCTAATCTAATCTACTAGTAAATACTAATGATTTTTAGTAAGAAATTATAAACCATCTATGAAATGAGTTCCATACATCTAAATTTGTTAGCTTTCAGCAGTTGAAAGTTATTGAAGTTGTATTCCGTCTAAATAATAAGTGACTTGAATACTTTTTAAAAAGTAATTATGAGCAGCTGCACTTATTTATCCTGGGAATGGAACCGGAGCCAAAAAAAAACTGAGTCACTGCCACATCAACAAATGACACATCCCAGAGTCTCAAAGATGTAAGCAACAGAAGTTGCAGAAATTGAGCCAGCAATGAATAAGTGAATGCCAAATGGATATTTTTAAATATTTCCTCTCAAATTAAAATGGAATATTAAGAGTGCATGCTTTTATAGTCATATATCAAAACAGCACCATGACTTTTAGCATGAATAACTTAAGACCATGAGATATAGGAACAGAATTAGCACATCAAGTCTGCTTTGTCATTCGATCATGGCTCATATGTTTCTCAAACCCATTCTCCTTGCCTTCTCCCCATATCCTTTATCCCCTTGCTAGTCAAAAATAGCTCTACAGAAGCAGCAACATCTTTCAATTGAATATCCAGCAAACCAACAGCTTCTGCATACCCTTCTGCCCAAGTCCTACCTCCAAATATTCAGGAGTGATGGTTATCTGGGGCTTCCTGGTGCTGCCAACTTGCTGGGCACATGATACAGAGTGAATAGGCCATGATCCATCTTCAATAGTCAGCTTTATCTCTCTCTTCCACTCATATTCCACCCTCTTCCTCACCCAGCTTACTCTATTGCTGACCCCCCCCACTTACTGATGCCAACCCCGACAAATCCCACTCGCTGCTGTAACCCACCACAATCCTGAGTGGAATTTGCATTGATGCTATACGACCTTTTTCCACCAGAACAAAGCATCAGATAGAGACCTTTCAACAAATTTTAAACGATTCCAAGAAATTCAAGCACAATATGTTTTGTTAAAAATTAACTTTGTTTAAACTGCACAGGATTACCTATTTTAAAAGACAAATAATATTTCCCCGGACGTGGATATTGGCAATGGCAGTACTTGCAGCTGAACCCCAAAGTGTAAGTACACTAACACAATATACAGTAGGTAACTCTCCACTTTGTATGACCCAATTCTTTCTAACCCGAAGTGTTTGATCGTGATATGTGCAAAGAGCCTATCGAGCGCCTTCTAGTGGCCTATTTCAAAATACCCGTGATTTCTCCAACCAGCTCAGAACTGAGCGCAAAAATTCTGAGCAAACTCCAAGAAAACGCAATAGTGTAATTTCTCTCGCAATTGAATTACGTTTGTTCCAAAAGCTTTGCTTCCCCTCAATAACTCCACGCTCTTTCTCTGGCTCGGTCCATTTAGACTTGAATACTGCCCCGTCTCCGAGTAGACTCGAACCTCTTGCGTTTCAAGAAAGGATACGATGTTTTTCACAGCTGGCTTCCATTCGATCACAGTCATCGCTTTTCAGAATGTTCCCCTCCGCTTGGTCCCAAACTGAACCTGACCCCGATGTCATTTTGGGACGGAAGGAATCAAATTCCTCCTCTTCCAACAACTCCATCTCCTTACCTTTCTCAGTTTCACTTTCCTCCGATGCCCAGACCCGGCCGGATCCCTATTTCCTGATTACCTCTCTCTCTCTCGCTCTCTGCTAACTCTTTTCAACCTTCGCTGATGTCGCGGGGATCTTAAAATCGGCTTGAACGAAAATGCAAAAACAAAAGAAACTAAAATTTGACTTGTCGGAGCAAATCAAAAACCGGGGGCGTTGGGGCAGTGGGAACAAAACCAGTTTGCACTGGGACTGAGGACAGCAGAGCTCAGGCATCTCAGCTTTTAAAATAAAACACACCCAAACCGAGGGATTATCAATCAGAGGGCTGCAATATCACTGCAGGAAACACCCAGGGGGGTAACTGAGGAGATGGGCTGGAGGGGGGAGTGGGAACCTGCACAGGGCGAGTCCGAGTCCCTGATTCACACCAGGGCAGCTCTGAGAGCCACTGCTGACCTTGCCAGCCCCTGAAGAGGCACGCTGCCGTCTGCTCAAGCTGCAAGCACAGGTGACCGAGAGATTTGCAGCACATCGCCGCCCGCCCGCCGGGAGCTTGGGCAGAGGCCGAGTCCTGGTGATCGGCAGAGCCTGGTTCCAGGAGACTGGGAGACTCCTGGCATTCCCACTGCGGAGGGTGGAGGGGGGGGAACAGTAAGGATGCAGCCGTCTCCTTGGCTCGGGCAGGAGGGAGGGAGGGAGAGCGGCTGGAGGTGGTCAGCTGAAGTCCCGGGCTCCTGCTCTGACTCCACGTCCGACCCTGTCGCTGGCAGCTTCCCGGGGAGGGGGGGGGGGGGAATGTCCCTGCCCATCAGTCGGTGCCCTCTGGCTTTGACGGGCTTATTCGCGGCCGCAGCAGAGACGGAGAGAGGGGGGAAAGAATTCTCCCTCCACTCACTTGCCTCCTCCTTCAGTCAGTCTGCAATGCAACAAAACTCCCGGGGGCTTTCCAAACTTCCGTACTGACAAAGAAAGTGGTTCCCCCCCCACCCCACATCATCATTTCTTCATCTCACCTCGCCAGGTTTCTCTCTCCCTTTCTGCCTACATTTTGTATCACACACTATCAGCCCAGTTCTGAGGAAACGTTTTCTCTGACTTCTCTCCACAGATGCTGCCAGAGCTGTTGAGTTTTTTTTGCCGGCAATTTCTGTGTTTTTTTTTAAAAACTGTTTCTGTTAGCCCGGGGAGGTGTTTATAAAATCTGTACCGCTGCTGAGGTGGATGGGGGTGGGGGGAAACAGACACCGTTTTCGAGGCCACACCACAGGAACCTGGCCCACAGTCAGGGTCAGGTTCCATGATTATAGCTTCTTCATGACTCGAGACATTGTTTCTCCCCCCCCCCCCCCCCCCAAACACACACCATCTCTACACCCTTCCCCCAAAACACACCGCCGACTATCCAACTGACTGGACAGATGGAAAAAAATAAGGGAGATTTGGTGAAGGGGGAAAAAAATCTGTGGAAAAGCACTTCTCGATTTAAATAAAATAAAACGAAACAAAGAGACGTGGAGTCACAGCTGCTCCTGAACAAGCTGACAACAGTGCGGTGTGACGGAAGGAATATGGTGTTTGTTTTGGCTAAGTAGCCGCGAATTTCCCCCCAGGGACCGTGACCCCTGTTGTGAACTCGAGTTAGTTCAGAACCAAGGGTTAAAATCCCGTTCCCGCAGAGGTGACGCGAACGGTCCGTTCACAGCACTCCGGGCGCTGACAGTCTGTGCTGGAGCTCTAATATAACTCTTCTTGGAGAAAGTGAGGACTTGCAGATGCTGGTGATCAGGGTCCGGAGTGTGGTGCTGGAAAAGCACAGCCGGCCAGGCAGCATCCGAGCTGCAGGAGACGGATCAACCACTCTTCTACCCGTGTCCCCCCCCCCCCCCCCCCCCCGGGACACGCTGTCCCCCGGGATCTTCCTGCCGCTCACTGTGACAATCTCCCTCTTGAGTTCCCTGCTGCAACCTCACATTGCTCGGGTCTCCCAATATTCTCTGACGCTTATTCAGGGGCCAACTGAAAATCCTATCCTCTCCAGAAAAGCGGTCGGCGCTGCCCGCCCACAGCATCCCCGAGAGAAGCCAACGCCACAGTTTCGTTTCACTGTCCCAGAGAGCGGTATCGCCTCGCAGTCCCCCGGGGGGAAAGGGAAACTGGAGGCGGCTCCTGTGACTCCGCTGACCAAGAGCGAGATCACTCGGCTCCACATTTCAGCAAAAAAACACACACACACACACAAAGGAACAAACAGGCGGACACTGCTCACCCCTCGGTAAAGAAGCGGGATCCGTTCGGGGGAACTGGATGGAAACTGCAGCACCTGAGAAAAAGGGCATTTGTTGCAGAGTTGCTGAGGAACGTGCTCTTTCTTGCCCACAACTGTTGCGGGAGCAGCAGGTAAAGGGCACGCCGACAGAAACAGTCGGGGGTAAGTCGGGAGGGAGGGGGGGGGGGCGTGTGCTCAGCTACACAGTTAAACTGATTGAAGAGAAAGAGGATCACAAACCGGGAAAGTCAAACTAATTCGGCAGAAGGAGAAAAAAAATACCACGCGTTTACTGCAACCAAAGTGAATTAGTACCGAAGCACTCACCTTCCGAACAGCGGGCACACCGCCTGGTCACAGCGGCGCTCCGGCAACAGACTCTGAACTCAATCCCTCCGGCTCAGGGGCTGCGCAGGACCGTTCACATTTTACACACACCATCCAATAAAAACCACATCCAATAACAACACTACATTTTCATAGCTTGGCGGGAGGGGTGGGGGAAGAGGGACAGAATAAAACAGAAAGCGGGGGTAATAAATTACATTGTACTCTTTGACATTACCGTTCCCAAGTGATATCTTCTGGCCAATTTTCCACACTTTCTTAAATTAAAATACACACACTTCAGTTCTGAGAGGGTACGGATTACAATTTGCAGGTGAAGTGCTCACAGCAGGCTTGTTGCACACTCAATCCTGACCGCCTTCTCTGTTCACAAGACTGAAAACGCCTCTCTATATTTCCAATCCACCCCCCCCCCCCCGATTCACAACAACATCCTCCCATCTACAAACACGCGCGGCCGGGGCCACCTTCTCTCCTCCCTTTCCCGGACAACGACACGCTTCAGCCCCTTTAATTCTCCAGCCCCAGTGGAATTGCTCCCGCGGTAGCGCCTCAGAGATCTCTCTCTCTCCCCACCCCCGCCCCCACCCCCCTCCTCCGCTCCTTTCCAACATTCACAGGCTGACACTCGGCCTCTGTCAGCTCCAGCAGCATCTCCCAGTGATACAGGGTGGAGATGAGTTTGAGCAGCATGCAACAATGTTCACTCTGGGCAGTCACTGGAGGCAGCAACCGCTTTCAAACAAGCACTAACTCGGTTGACAGTGAGCAGAATTCTGGATCAGTGGTGCTGGAGGAGCACAGCAGTTCAGGCAGCATCCGAGGAACAGTAGGATGCTGCCTGAACTGCTGTGCTCTTCCAGCACCACTGATCCAGAATCTGGTTTCC
Organism: Chiloscyllium plagiosum; assembly: GCF_004010195.1. NCBI lineage: Eukaryota > Metazoa > Chordata > Chondrichthyes > Orectolobiformes > Hemiscylliidae > Chiloscyllium > Chiloscyllium plagiosum. The sequence goes on from NC_057734.1 coordinate 43,099,694, forward strand.
AGCATCTGCAGTCATTGTTTTTACCACAGTGAGCAGAACCCCATCCGCTCCCCTCGGTTCTTTCTGCGCCCCCCCACCCACTCACTGTCCCCTTGAGCTGGCTGCAGCAGCGAACAGACTGTGGTCAAGCTCCTTGTCCAATGTACCTTTTCAAAACAAGCCTGAAGACCAGCGGCTTTTGTTCACGCTCAGTTCTGTGGTGCAGGATTGGATTATCTGCCAGCTACTCCCAGGGAGGTACACGTAGATAAACATCTGGTGGAGGTGGAGGAACATCAACTCCCTCTTTGGCCCGCCTGAAACTTGCTGCTAATGTAATGCAGAGAGTGTCCGGGACTGAATGTTGGAGACTGATACATTCCAAGGTCAGCTTGGGACGGATACTTCAGAGACACACTGGGGAAAGGTCGCTGTCTGTGGCCTTTCAACCGCAGAAAACCGAGGGTCTGGATGTTTGCCATGGAATGTAAATTGTGAAAATCAAGAATATTGAAATAATATAGAGGCACGCCAATATGGAACATACTGCCGAGGGGAAAAAAAGATGAATTTTATTGTACTTTCTCTAATTTTCAATTCGAAATGTTTTGCCCTCGAGGTTGTATGTCTGACATAAATTCTATATTGTAAATATTATGAATATCGTATTTAGGGATCTTAAGAGTGAAAACGAGCATATGGAAAATAAGGTTAAATGTTTTTGCACTTTGTATTATTCAATTTGAAATGTGTTGTAATGTATTTTGACACACTTTTTGAATAAGGTATATCTTGTGTATACATTTAAAGTATCGACAATTTCAGAAAATGTTTAAGGAGACTTTACACGAGATGATGTAGAGTGGAGAGTGTTCTCCTGACTTCTGGAGATGGTAGACAGGCTTCAGGGAGTCAGAAGATGAGCAACTCACTGCATGACTTTAAGCCACTGACCTGATCTTTGAGGGTGGGAGGTCAGTCAGGGGTGTATTGGAATTGGAAGGTGATAAAGATATGGACATTGATTTTCTGTATTTTCTAAAGTAGTTATCTCTCAATTGCTCCCAAATGCTGTATGCAGTTGAGTACAGTACAGAAATAGGAAGATTACACAGATGAATGTGTGATTGGATAGAGGCAGCAGGGGGTAGTGGCTGGTAATGGGGCAGAGAAAGAAGTATAAGATCTTTGAGATGGAGAAGATATTGGATGGGCAGCTCAATTTAACATCAAAATAAGAATTTGAAAGACATGACCAACCAGCTGGATGGAGCCATGGCTACAAATAATTTATACTTTTTAACCAATCTCCAGTTTATTATTAATAATACAGGTGTACGGTCAATGTAAGAAAGTAAGTAAAAAGTAACTAAATTAAGATAGGTAAAGTAACTTAGAAGTTTAAGTTTAGAGTATGGGAGGATTGTTGGTGAAGTGAAATGCCCATCCTATGCTATATGGAGAATTAAAGATGTTTGTCATGACTCAGATGAACCCATGTGCAAGAAGTCTCATCAGCTAAAGAAGCTTGGGCTCCAGGAATGCGAGCTGGAGCACTGGCTGGAGTCACTGAGGAGCATCCATGAAAGAGAGAACTAAGTAGATAGCACATTCAGGGAAGTGGTCATATGGTAAGATAGGAATGGGAGACCACCAGACAGTCCAAGAAAAACAGACAGACAGTGCAGGAGACCGCCATTTACTAACTGGTTTTCTGTTCTGGATATTAGTGAGCGCAATGGATTCTTGGAAGGGTGCAGCAAGAGCCAAGCTCATGGCACCACAGGTGGCTCAGATGTGCAGAAGAGGAGAGAAAGAGTGGAAGAGCAGTAGTTGCAGGGATGCTTTGGTTCAGGAACAGATGGGCTTTTCTACATTTGTTAGTGTGACTCTGGTTTGTTGCCTCCCTGAGGTCATAGGATGGCTGCAGTGCATTCTTCCGGGAAAAGGTGAATGCACCCAGAGGTTGTGATCCACACTGGTACTAACAATACAGGTAGAAAGGGAGATCTATGACTGCAATCAGAATTTAAGGAGCTAGGTAGAAATTTAGCAAGCAGGACCTCTAAAATTGGGATCTCCTAATTGTTCCCAGTGGCATATGCAGATGAATACAGAAATGGGAAGATAAGACAAATGAACATGTAGCTGGACAGATTTAGATTTCAGGGACACTGCGATTGGCTCTGGGGAAATGGTAGCTGGAGAAGCCAGACAGGTTGCAAATGAACCGAGCCAGGACTAAGTTCCTTTCAGGGTGTTTTGCCAATGATTTGGAAGGGTTTGAATTAACTCAGATTGAAAATCAGGTTAGAATATTAGGAAATAAAACCAGGATGAATGAAAGGCAGATACTATTAAAATAGAGAATAATAAGTTAATAGATAGAGTTGGAGTAACGGAGAAAGTGATGGTGTCTAAATCAGGGACTCATTGCATGAATGCACAATCATAGTTAATAATATTTGGGAGTTATAAGCACAGATTGCTTTGTGGGAGGGATTATGATGATGTGGTGATAAAAGAGACCTAGCTTAAGAAGGGGTATGTCTGGTTGTCAAATATTCCTGACTGCAAAATGTTCAGGATTGATGGAAATGAGAAAAAAGGAGGAGGGGTGACCTTTTTGGTTAAGAAGACTATTGCAGTACTGGAGAAACAGTATGTTTCAGATGGTTCAAGTGCAGAATTAATTGAGGTGCTGTTTGACGAATAGGAAGAGTGTAATTGTATTGCTTGATATAATGTACAGAGCCACCACCTAGTGGGAAGGATGTAGAACAACAAATCTGCAATGAAATTACAAACAGAAGTAAACATTATAAAGTAGTTATAATGGGGGTATTTAATTTCACATACATGGATTGGGACAGTGGTAACATAAGGTGCAGTGAAAGACAAGTGTTCCTAGATTGTGTTCATGAGAATTTCCTGTGACCAGTCCAACAAGAAACAAGGCAAGACCTTGTTTCTTGTTGGACCAAGTTCTTGAAACAAGGTGTGCCAAGTAGATCAAGTATCAGTGACAGAATATTTAGCACATCATGATTACTGTATCATAATGTTTAGGGTAACTATGGAAAAGGATAATAGACAATCCAGAGTAAGAAAACCAACTTAATGGGATAAGAATGAATCTGAGTGACATTGGGGAACATTGAGGGAAGAGTCATTATTGTATCATGAATTTTAGTCTGTGGTGGGGGCGGAGAGGTCGGGAAGAAGATTGCAGGTTAGGAAGGCGGTGCTGAATTTGATGGATTTGACTGAGACAGGCTGGGGGGAGGGGAAATGAGGAAACTGGTGAAATCCGAGTTCATCCCTTGTGGTTGGAGGGTTCCTAGCCGGAAGATGAGGCGTTCTTCCTCCAACCGTCGTTTCGCTGTGGTCTGACGATGGAGGAGTCCAAAGACCTGCATATCCTTGGTGGAGTGGGAGGGGGAATTGAAATGTTGAGCTACAGGGTAGTTGGGTTGGTTGGTCCGGGTGTCCCAGAGGTGTTCTCTGAAACGCTCCGCAAGTAGGCGGCCCGTATCCCCAATATAGAGGAGGCCACATCAGGTGCAAAGGATGCAATAGATGATATGTGTGGAGGTACAGGTGAACCTGTGGTGGATATGGACCGACTCCCACAGCTACCTGGACTACACCTCCTCCCATCCTGCCCCCTGTAAAAACGCCATCCCATTCTCCCAAGTCCTTTGACTCCGCCGCATCTGCTCCCAGGTGGACCAGT
>NC_057734.1:43103542-43107329 GCF_004010195.1 Chiloscyllium plagiosum
AGGGATTGGGAGAATGGGATGGCGTTTTTACAAGGGGCAGGATGGGAGGAGGTGTAGTCCAGGTAGCTGACTCCGCCGCATCTGCTCCCAGGAGGACCAGTTTATTCAGCTACCTGGACTACACCTCCTCCCATCCTGCCCCCTGTAAAAACGCCATCCCATTCTCCCAATTCCTTCGACTCCGCCGCATCTGCTCCCAGGAGGATCAGTTCCAAAAACGCACATCCCAGATGGCCTCCTTTGAACAAATACTAATTCTACAGGAAAAGGCACACTTATACATTAATGTGATTTTGTGATGGTAATAATTGCTTGCTTGTACGGATCTCAAACATTGCTCAAAGGAGACAAGCAGTCAAAGCTTTTCTTGCACTCATGTGGAGTAGAACCAAGAAACAGATTTGAAAAAAAGGACACTAGTTTTACAGCATGAGAATAAGAATCCAACTTGTTAGACATCATTAGCTCAGGACTGAGAGACAACCAATTTCCATTTCATTTTCCACTGGCCCTTCCCAGTCCCTGTCATAAGGCTCCCCAGCAGCTCCTCACTGCCAGCAATGACTTTCCTAACTACTCCTACAATCACAATCCTATCAGTATCAAGCACATGGCAAAAACAAGTCTCTGATTAAGAGCAGTTTCTCACAAATTCTACAAAGGGGGGACAGCTGTGTCTTGTCAAAGATTGTGGTGCTAGAAAAGCACAGCCAGTCAGGCAGCATCCGAGGAGCAGGAGTGTGTCGACATTTCTGGTATAAGCCCTTCGTCAGGAATTTTGTCACTTGTCTACAGAACCCACTACTATCAGCTAAGGGTTGGGTGGAACACTGACAATTCTCTCTTCTATACTGGGTCTAAGGCCTGCCAATTAAAAATGGTAGAGAATGAACCATTAGTGAGCCTTATCAAGAAGGGTCACTTGTTTTAACAGCAAGATATAGTTTACTACTCAATAGCAATGATAGGTACAAGTTACATTGCCCCATTAAACCTAATTTCTAAGACTATTAGGAGTTTCCATTCCAATTCCACTTTAATTTAGATCTCTCCCTCTCTCCCAATCCTTCCCTATTTTTGTTGTTATTGGCAGTGCTTGTAACCTGTAACAGGTATTTTAGTTGGTGAAGTAAGTGATTTGGTGTTGGATTTTCCAAAAAAAACACTATCAGGAGCCAGGAATAACCATGTCTCGTTTGACAGCCAAGATTGTATAACATCCTTAGGTAGAGTGGAGTCTAATGTCGTCTCCAACATTAACTATTTCAGAGCTATTTCATGAAAGATCATAACTTTCCTTTGAGTGGGTGCTCTGTGATTTTATTATCCTGGGTATGTGGTAATGACAGTTATCTCTTGTCCCCGAGTGCCTGGGCCCAAAGCTGTTTGTCCTTTCCTGACAGGTATAACCTCACAATTGTAATATCATCTGAGTAAATCTTGTTTGCACCTTTTCCAGTGAATCTATCTTTTGAAACGTCTGTCAACCAAAAATGTAAATGGAGTGGCGGTCTAACCAAGATTAATCCAAGGTTTGTATAACTTCTACCTTTCATTCTATATACCTTTCAATCTATAATTCAGTTCTATTCTTGGATTTATAATGCTCTTGTAAAGGAACACTGCTGCATCAAAGTTATTGCCTCTGTTGCTGACTGGAAGCATTCCCAGACAGGATCAGCAATAACCTTCTCTTGCTGTAGCAGTCAGCAGAAACATATTTCTCTTCAGAGTAAATAAGCAAACCTATCGCGAGAAGATTCTGATGAAAGAAAATAAAAATGAGGATTCCTGCAAAATTTTGATTTTTAAAATCTTGTATCATTTGCTCTTCTAAACCTGGCTTACTGCTTAACTGTTGTTCTTCGATGTTACTCCTTCAGACACACCACCTGCTTTGTACACTTTTTCAGAGCCACTGCACTCTCCTATGTCTTCTTTCATCTTAAAAATCTCTCTCCAGTTGTACATTTGCGCTCTTTCTCTTGCATATCTTCAACTTGTCCTTCTCTGCGTCTTCTTTATAAAGTGCCTTAAATTGTTCCCTCACACAAGAAGCCTTGTACAATTCGAATTGTTAAAATGAGACTGAACTTCCTCACACTGCTTTGGTCCACTAGTTACTCTTCAATGGAAAATTCATTCCCAGCAACAACTTGCAACAAGATAGTCCCTTTGACATGTGTAAGCTTCACAGCAATGAAATCAGAAAGCAACTGACATAATGGTTTAAGGAGGCCATGACCATAATTATCACAAAAGGAGAGAGGTAGAGAAGTTTGGAGAGGGAGTTCCAGAACAAATCAGGGACCGTGCTCAAGGCTATAATAAGAAGATTGCAGATATCCTCAGGTTAAAAGATGTTACAGAGGAAGTGAGGGGCATAGTAATGTATAGCTTTGAAAACAAAGTGAGAATTTTCAAATTGAGCAATTGCCATGTGTTAGCAAGAGAATCAATTAAAACAAATCACCCTTATTGTGCTCTTAATTTGCACTTTTTTTAGTGCTGGAAATTAATTTTCTCTCTTTACTGGCTCATTTTTCCATTTTATGCAGCAGCAGAACTATCAAATGCATGCACCTTCCCATCTTGTGAAAATTATCACACTATGCACTGGAAGCCTATTTTTGTGATGGTGCTGTCTGTTTCTACAATGTTGTGCACACTGTTCTACCCTGTGATGTGCTGTGCAGTCCATTATTGTATAGCAAGCACTGAATCTGCTTTTCCCTGTGATGTACTGTGTGCTGATTTGCCTGTGTGCTTTTGGATCAGCGCTGACTTGCTTAACATTTCTTCCCAGAAGTCAAAGACACAGAGGATCCACTAGAGTTTATAATAACATTTTGTAACAAATAATGACCAAGCCATCCCACTTTGTATTAATTAATACTCGATCTCTGCAAGCAAGATGATATGCCGTTTTACTAAGATAGGCTTTACATACCTTGGAGAATTCTGCAAGGTAGAATTATATACCCAGGGAATGGGTAAAAGCTGAATAGTCAGAAAGGGAACAGGCAGGAGACCTGATTGCAACCCACTCTCTAAGCTCGTATTCAGTCCTAAACATTTACGTGAAAGCTGGTTAATCTAGAGAGTACAATCAAAGCCAATCCATGGCACCACAAGTGGCTCAGCTGCCATGGTAAAGGAAAATTGGACGAGCCATAATGACAGGTGATTTGATGGTTAGGGTAACAGATAGATATTTCTGGAGCCACAGGCATGAATTCAGACCCTGGGCCCAGGGTCAAGTGGGAGGGTAAGCAGCCAGTAGTCATGGTCTACACTGGAACTAATAACACAAGTTGAAAAAGCAATATGGTCCTGCAATCAGAATTTAGGGAACTAGATATAAAATTAGCAAGATGGATTTCAAAAGTAATAATCCCCAGATGCCTCCCAGTGCTAGGTGTAAGTGAGTATGCAATTATAAGTAAGACAGATGAATGCATGGCTGGACGGTTGGTCTTGGAGGAAGGGATTTAGATTCGTTTGGGTGCTCCGGTTTCCTCCCACAATCCAAAGATGTGCAGGTTAGGTGGATTGACCATAGCGTTCAGGGATGTGTAGGCTGGGCGTATTAGTCAGGGGTAAGTGTACAGTAGAATCGACGTTTCAGGCATAAGCCCTTCTTCAGGAATGAGGAAAGTGTGTCCAGCAGGCTAAGATAAAAGGTAGGGAGGAGGGACTTGGGGGAGGGGCGTTGGAATTGCGATAGGTGGAGGGAGGTCAAGATGAGGGTGATAGGCCGGAGTGGGGTGGGGGCGGAGAGGTCAGG
>NC_057734.1:43107448-43187826 GCF_004010195.1 Chiloscyllium plagiosum
CTCCCCAATATAGAGGAGGCCACATCGGGTGCAGCGGATGCAATAGATGATGTGTGTGGAGGTACAAGTGAATTTGTGGCGGATATGGAAGTGTCCCTTGGGGCCTTGGAGGGAAATAAGGAGGGAGGTGTGGGCGCAAGTTTTGCATTTCTTGCGGTTGCAGGGGAAGGTGCCGGGAGTGGAGGTTGGGTTGGTGGGGGGTGTGGACCTGACAAGGGAGTTATGCCCGAAACATCAAACACAGTTTCCTCATTCCTGAAGAAGGGCTTATGCCCGAAACGTCAACACACTTTCCTCATTCCTGAAGAAGGGCTTATGCCCGAAACGTCGATTCTCCTGTTCCTTGGATGCTGCCTGACCTGCTGCGCTTTTCCAGCAACACATTTTCAGCTCTGATCTCCAGCATCTGCAGTCCTCACTTTCTCCCGTAAGTGTACAGTAGTAAGGTAGGGGAACAGGTCTGTATGGATTACTCTTCGGAGAGTCAGTGTGGCTCACCAGCAACACCTGTGCCACCACCCACCAACACAGGAGTCACCACTTCTGAAGTGCCATCTCGGAGCTGCTCGCCCCACCTTGCCGATGCTGGGTCCCATGCTGAACCCACACTCAACCGTAACCACGGGTCCCCGGTTCCACTGTCGCCTCGACGATGCCAGGTGTATCTGCTCCAGGTGTACATTGCTGCTGTCACTCCAGCCACTGCCTCGTTCAATGCTGGGAGTCCCTGCTATGGGCCTACTGCAGCCAGGAGTCCCTGGTTCCACTGCCAGGCTAGGCCGCTGCCTTGCCCAGAGTCCCGCCCCAGCCTCCAGTTGCTGTGAGGAGCCACCACTCTGTGCACAGCCTGCTCTCGCTGCTGTGGCAATGCTGCTGACAATCCGCCTGAAAAGGGTCCAAAGAAAATGAAAGAAAAAGAGAAGTAAAAAGAAAAGAAAGCAGACAGGAGCAATGGGCCCTCGGCGAGAGGTCGCACACAGTCCTGTTACTCCACTGCCAACTTGGTTGAATCATTCTACATCACGCTTGCATCGTCATTCTATATTATACTTAATAATCAGCTATTGGGTAGTACAGAACTTGAGTGTTATTGAAAGAAGAGAAATACTGTGGAAGGTCTTCATCATGCACTCACTAGTTGAGATTGATAAGATCACCAAATGTCAAAGGTGAACCACAATTTACAGGGCGACCCCCACATCCATGTAATCGTTTTCTGCGGTTTCAGTTACCCGCGGTTTACTGCGGCCCAAACATATTAGAGGGAACCTTCTGGAATCAGGGACCAGAAGGGCTAGTGAGAAGGTAAATTTCCCATTTAAATGAATGGGTTCCCTCTTATCCGCGGTTTCGGGCTTCCACTGTAGATCTTCCAAACATATCACCCATGGGTACGGGAACAGGAATTGTGTTTACGCATGATAAATAGTCACTGCGATCCATACATTACATGCTCAGTTTCACATTGTTAAGTCAACATGATCATTTTCACTTGTGACAAGTATATGACAATAATTTCAAATGCATCCATTCACAGCTGACCAATAAGTAACCATGTTTATAGATTTCAGTGCATTTTCTAATGATTTGGTGTTTAATGAACAAATCAGGGCATTTTCATGCATTATAATTTAGATTTGATCAAGTAAACATCTGTACAATGAAACTCAGTTCATGAGAAAGGTGTAATTTGGCCACATCCCTAATTCTTCATATTTTAAAATGCAACCAAAAACAACAGTGCAGTATGTGTGTGTGAGCGTGTGCACATGCCCTCCTTGGGGAAACTGATTAATCAAATAGTCTGGAACATTAGATTTTTCTGACTTGCATAAGTCAACTGTGTACTATTGGTTGCGAGGCAATCTTTCTTTGTTTTTGCTTGATGTTCAACCGTTCTACATAATTATTATGTAACAGCCAGCAACAAAACCATTGCCGACAAGACACCAGGAACTGTTATACAGCCTTTTCAGTCATGCATAGTTATAATTGTCAGGCCCAATCACACACGGGGGTACTGAGGAATAGAGTGCTAATTGATCCCTTGAGGTGGCAAAGTACATTGGTGGCATCCTTTCTCTAATTTCCCTGTTTTGCAAACTGCATATAACTCACAGCATTGCCTTAAGGCCTCTATATGCAGAATGCATCATAAAATGTGTTTAAGAAAACACAGAGAGCAGTCTATTATCAGTCATGTGTTCTGAGCGAGATGAAGCTAAGTTAGATCACGTACTGTCCTGGCCTAACCCTAACGTCAGGGATGTGCAAGAGGCCAAAAGTGGTAAGGCATGGAGATCAGTGGGGCGGAAGATGATTACAGAGCTGGGGAGAGATAAGCCTATGGTTCGATTTGAAACAAGGATGTGAATTGTGAAATTAAGGTGCTGCATAACCTCAAGATAGAGAACTCCAGGGTGATGGTTGAATGCAATTTAGTGCAAGTTAGGAGGCAGCAGAAATTTGGACAAGCTTAGTTTATGAAGGGGGATCAGTCAGGTGTTCCTTATTCATTCATGGGATGAGGGTGTTGCTGGCGAGGCCAGCATTTATTGTCCATCCCCAATTGCCCAGAGGGCAGTTAAGAGTCAGCTACATTGCTGTGGGTCTGGAGTCATATGTAGGCCAGACCAGGGAAGAATGGCAGTTTCCTTCCCGAAAGGACATTAATGAACCAGGTGGGTTTTTCCAACAATCAACAATAGATTCATGATCATCGTTAAGACTCTTAATTCCAGATTTTTGTTGAATTCAAATCCCACCATCTGCTGTGGGATTCAAACTCAGGTCCCCAGAACATTACCCTAGGTTTCTGGATTAACAGTCCAGAGATAATACCGCTAGGCCATCACTGCCCCCAGGTGTGTATTGGAATAATCAAGCCCAAAGGGAAAAAAAGATATGAATGAGAATCTGAACAACTGAGTTGCTGCAGGAGCAGCGTTGGATGATGTTTCTAGGGAAATAGGTAGCCTTCGTAACTGTGCAGAAACTCACCTTGGGCTCAAATATGAAATTCAAATTGCTAACAATTTGTTCCACCCCAGAAGTTTATTAGGATGCACTGCAATTAAGTGGAGTTTGTGGCATAGGCTCAAAACAATGGATTTAGCCTTCCCACTATTTATTTGGAGAAACCCCCGTACATCCAGCACTGGATATCAAACAAGCAGTCTGGTAATTTAGACAAAGTGGCAGGTTTAGGTGAGGTAGAGCTGAGGAGCGTCATCATACATGCAGAACTTCATATGGTGCTTTTGGATGCTACTGTGAAGAATCAGTACATAGATGAGAAATGAGGATCCTTGCAGATCCATCTTTGTCAAAACAGTGAAGCAGCTAAGTAAGCTTAGATTCGGGAACTTATAGAAATAAACAAGTCAACAAGATGCAGCCCTTTGGACCTGAGAGATAAGAAAGGAGTTTCCCATTCAACAGCTGCTTTATAAGAGACCTTGTGTTCTGAATGCATCATGAAATTATATTTTAACAAAAGTAAAAGCCAGATTTTTAATTAGTTAGCCCATAATAGTCACACATGATGTAAATGTCTCAAATTCCCACATTATCATAGATCCTGTACACCAAGATTATCATCAGTTATGTGTTCCTGAGCGAGATGAAGCTAAGTTCGATCACATAATTCCTCTGGCCTAACCTAGTGTCCTGATATGTACACTGCCCAGCAGAAGTAATTGAATACCAGTGATAACAGCTACTGTCAACATTCTGTATCTAATCTCAGTTGAATCAAATACTTCCGCAAAAAACGTAAGATACAAGAGTAATTTTGCACCTGGGAAAAGGACAACACATTATACTGAAACAGCACTGCAATAAAAGCATTCAAGAAGGCTCTGAATGTGGAGTAAGGTGAATATTTTCAATAGACTTAGTAAAAGAATTAACTGTGAATCGATGCGAAATTTAAAACAATTTAGTTCTAATTCTAAGGTCATTAATTAAACATCTGGAGATGGCTGAGTTCAGGCCATCACCCTGAAAAACCTCTGCATTGAAGTCCTGAACTGAGATGACTGACTTCCAATGACCACAACCATTTCCTTTGTTCTAAGTATTACTCCGACCAATGGACAGTCCACTTTCACTAGCTAAATATATATTGCAGCTCTCCTCCTTTCAGTTGAGTTCTTCCTCTCGATGATGCCATGAGTTGAACAGATAACACAAGGATTTGGATCAAATTCTACCTGTGACTCAATGCCAGAACACATGGAGGAGACATCTGTTGCAATAAAATTGGGCACACATCTAGGTTTTCAGTGGGGAATAACTTGTTGATGCTGCATTCAATTCAAATTGCCAACTCATGGAGAAAACCCTCTGCATGCTTCACTCTCCTCCAAGCCAAAAGTATCTTAAATACTGAAATAATTTACATCAATTTATAAAACATCAAGCTTATCAAACTCCCCAATCTCCACTTCAAGTGTATCAAGTATTGCAGAAGCATGGTGTATTTTGTAAATGAGTTAAAATATAGAGTAACCAATGACGATACAGTCTTGACTGTAATGCTTTCTGCTTTACAACAAATTCCAGTCAAGAATCTTTTACCACCCAAGTGTAAGAAAGTTGAAATTCTGGTTAGTATCAGTATTTATCTAATCTAATCTAATCTAATCTAATCTAATCTTGAGAAGTATGACTGCTACAAATGAAATCCTTGACTTTCAATTGAAAAGACGGAAAATTCTGCCTACGAAAATGCAAGTTGTTTATGAAACCCATTAAGGATGGGTGTGTTTCAATAGAAGAGTTTTGCTTTTGGTCTGCAAGTGGCACTTAATTAAAATGGAGTTTAATAACTCGTTGAAAAATGGTTTGTTTTCAAATCTCTCCAGGCCTCGCTGCCTTCCATTTTCCTGACAAGATTCTGAGGTGAATGGGTTCATCTAACTTTGTCAAGTATTACTGATTTTGATTGCTTCCTGACTGGTTGCTGTACTATTCCAATTGCTTCCCTAAACCTTCCTACTTGTCTTCTTCTTGAAGATATTCCCTAAAATCTAGCTCTTTGATTCAGCTTTTGACCATATGTCATTTCTTATCTCATGTGGTTTTGTGTTACATTTTGCTTCATAACATCCCTTTAATGCATCTGGGGAGGCTTTACTTCATTAAATGACAAAAAATAAATACAAGTTGAAGTGGAACTTTTGAAAATTAAAGCTTTATATTTAATCTGATAATTTAATTATCCATTTTCACCATCCTCTGTGTCCCTTCTCCCATATTCACTAACCTCTCCCCACCCCTTTAAGATGCATCGACCTCTTAAACCCTCCTATTCCCTGGTCATCAAACTGCTTATACCATTCTATCAAATTCCACATCAGAGAGTGAGGTGAATCTCAATGAAAATTAAGAAATTCAGAATCTCACACAATTCTAAGACAGAATGTTCAAAGGTATATTGAATCATTGTTTGAAAAGGAAAATTTTGCAGAGCTACAGGGAAATGGCAGGAGAGCTGCAGTAAGCGAGTTACTCCTTCAGAGGGCCAGAGTACAAACACAACGGGCCAATAGGCCTCCTCTATGCTGTAACAATTATGCTGTGAATAGATCTTGTGATGTGAAATGAAGGCTATTATATTCTTACATTGTCCTTTCTACTGGCAAAAACACAGATTCTTCTCTTGTCCGAGATAATCCGCCAACATCTGCTTTCGTTAAATCAAATAGGTTGACTTCATTGCTTTTTCTTTTGAAGATTTTGTTCAGCTAAAGCAGACAACTGAAGGCTCTGACCTGCATCGCACCACAGCATGTGTAAATTGATGAGAAAATGGAAGAAGAAAAACTTGCATTTATATGACCCAGTGGAATTATCACTAGACTATTAATCAAGAAACTCAGCTAATGTTCTGGGGATGAAGGCTTGAATCCTGCCTTGGCAGATGATGCAATTGATTTCAATTAAAAAAATCTGGAATTAAGGATGTACTGATGACCAGGAAATCATTGCTGCCTGGTGGGAGAAACTCATCTGGCTCGCTAATAGCCTTCAGGAAATGAAACCTGCCATCCTTTCCTGGTCTGGTCTACATGTGACTCCAGACCCACAGCAACATGGCTGACTTCTAACTGCCTCCCGGAATGGCCTTGCAATCCACTCAGTTGTGTCAATCACTATGAAGTCTCAACAAAGAAATGAAACCAGATGGACTACCTGACAGAGTTAGATGCCGGAGAACACAACAGCAGAAACAGCCCTGTCGATCCTGCGAAGTCCTCCTTACTAATATCTGAGGACTAGTGTCAAAATTGGGAGAGCTGCCTCACAGACTCTGCATATCACAAAGTCCCATGGCTTCAGGGTAAATGTTGACAAGGAAAGCTGGAGGAAGCACTGAAGGTGATAAGGGCACAAAATGTACACTGGGTGGGGAATTTCAATATTCACCATGAAAGGTAGTGTGGCAGAGCACTACTGATCAGGCTGGCTGGGTCCTAAAGGACATAGCTGCTAGACTGGGTCTGTGGCTATGGTGAGGAAACTAACAATAGAGAACAACATACTTGACCTCATCCTTACCAATCTGCGGGCTGCAGATGGATGTGTCCATGACAGTATCGATAAGAGTGACCACTGCACAATCCTTGTCTCACCTTCACATTGAGAATACCCTCCATCGTGTTATGTAACACTATCGCCATGCTAAATGGGACAGACTTCAAACAGATCTGTTAACTCAAGACTCAGCATCTATAGGGTACTGTGGGCTATCAACAGCAGCAGAATTGTACTCCAGCACAATCTGTAATCTCATAGCCTGGCATATCCCCTGCTCAACCATTACCATCAAGCTGGGGATCAACCCTGGTTCCTTGGAGAGTGCAGGAGGGCATGCCAAAAATTGACGTGTCAACATGGTGAAGCCACCAAACAGGACTACTTATATGCAAAACAGCATAAGCAGCAAGTGATCATTAGAGTTAAGCAATTCTGAAAGCAATGGATCAGGTCTAACTCTGCAGTCCTGCCGCATCCAGTCGTGAATGGTGATGGACAATTGAACATCTCATTGGAGGAGTAGGCTCCACCAATATCCACATCCTCAATGATGGAAGAGCCCAACACATCAGTGCAAAAGATAAGGCATTTGCAGCATTCTTTGCAAGAAGTGCCATGTAGATGATCCACCTTAGCCTCCTCCAGGAGCCCTGGCAAAACTGGAATCAGTGGGTATCAGCTGGCAAACTTTCTGGTGGTCAGTCATACCTGGCATATAGGAAGATGGTTGTGGTTGTTGGAGGTCAGTCACCATGTGGTGGCAAGATGGCTCAATGGTTAACACTGCTGCCTCACAGCGCCAGGGACCCAGGTTCAATTCCAACCCCGGGCAACTGTCTGTGCGGAGGTTGCACATTCTCCCTGTGTCTATATCAGGTTCCTCCCACAATCCAAAGATGTGCAGGTCAGGTGACTTGGCCGTGCTAAATTGCCCATAGTGTTAGGTGCATTAGTCAGGGGTAAATGTGGGGAATGGGTCTGGTTGGGTTACTGTTCGGAGGTTCGGTGTGAACTTGTTGGGCCGAAGAGCCTGTTTCCATACCTGTACGGAATCTAATCTAATCTGTGGTAATTCACTGGGATAGTGTCAATCTTCAGCTGCATCATCAATGATCTACCCTCTATCATAAGGTCAAAAGTGTGTATGTACACCAATGAATGCACAACGTTCAGCACCATTCATGACTCCTCAGAGACTGAAGCTGTCCATGTACAAATGCATCAAAATCTGGACAATACCAAGGATTAAACTGAAAAATGGTTAGTAACATTCGCACCACACAAGTACCAAGTAATGACCATTTTCAATAAGAGACAATTTAACTACCGCCCCTTGACATTCAATGGTTAGCATCAATGAATTCCCCCCAATTACTAACATCCTGGTCGTAACCATTGACCAGAAACTCAACTGGACTAACCACATAAACACTGTGGCTACAAGAGCAGTTCAGATGATAGGAAAACTGCAGTGAGTAGCTTGCTCCCGGACTCACAAAGCCTATCCACATCTGCAAGGCACAAGTCAGGAGTATGGTGGCATACTCCCCATTGGCCTAGATGGGTGTACCTCCAACAACACTCAAAAACCTTGACACCATCCAAGACTAAACAATCCTCTTTATTGGCACCACATTCACAATTGCTCTGCCCAGGACTGGAAGAAACAGAGATGTGAACACAGCTCATGCCATCATGCAAGCCAACCTACCATCCATTGACTCCATCTACACATCTCACTGCTTAGAAAGGTAGCCAACATCAAAGACCCCTCCCACCCCAGTTATTATCTCTTCCAGCCTTTCCCATGAGGCAGAAGATGCAAAAGCTTATTCACACATACCAACAAGTTCAAGAACGGCTTCTTCTCTGCTGTTATTTCTGAATGGACCTCTCAAATTTCAGATCTAACGTTGATCTTGCTTTTTCTGCACTTTCTTTGCAGCCATAACTTTGCATGCCTTACTCTGTTCAATCACCATATGATCTTTGAATGTTAAGATCTGCTTGTACTGCGCACAAAACAGAACATTTCACTGTACCGAAGTACATGTGACAATAATAAATCAAATCAAAGCATCCACTCCTTCCACTGATGCTGAGTTGCAGGAATGTGTACAGTCCACAAGAGACGCTGCATAAATTCACCAAGGATTCTTAGACAGCACCTTCCAAATCCATGACCACTTCCACCTAGAAGGACAAGGATAGAAAATACATACAAACACCTCAACCTTCAAGTTACCCTTCAAACCACTCACCATCCTGACTTGGAAATATATCGCCGTTCCTCCACTGTCACTGGGTCAAGATGCTGGAATTCCCTTCCTAAGGGCATTGTGGGTCAACTGAAGCAGCTGGACTGTATCAGTTCAAGAAAGCAGCTCACTACCACCTTCTCAAGGTCAACTAGGGAAGGGCAATAAACGCTGGCCAGCCAGGGGCACCCACATCCCATGAGTGAAAAAAATAGAGACCTTCCACAATTGCCAAACACTTCAAGGCACTCTCTGGCCAATTAAGTGCTTTTGACATTTAGATGTTGTTGCAATGTAGGAAATGTGACTGCTTTCGGCAAACCCCCACAAACAGCAATGTTGTAATGTTCAGATAAGCTGTTTTGTGTTGTTGATTCAGACATAAATATTGAACAGGACACTGCAGATAATTTTATTTCTTTGAAATATCATCTTGCAATATTTAATATGCAGCCAAGCAGGCAGATGGGAAACATAGAAACAGAAGTAGGCTATTCAGCCCCTCAATCATGTTCCATCATTCAATCAGATCATGGTTCATCTTTGGCCAATACATACATACATATACCTGCCCTTAGCCAATATCCCTTAATACCTTTGTTTAACAAAAATTTATCTATTTCAGATTTAAAACTCAGCAACTGATCAGACATCCAGTGCTGTTTGTGGAAGAGAGTTCCAAACATCAACCACCCTTTGAGTGCTTCCTAACATCTCTCCTGAATGGTCTGCTCCTAATTTTTACACTATACCCCCTACTTCTAGAATCCCCAATCAGTGAAAATAGTTTATTTTTATCTACCCTGTCTTTTCCTTTTAATAATTTGAAGACTTTAACATTGGGCCGTGGTTTGATATCTCATCTGAAAGACAGCACCTTTGATAATGTAATATCAATCTTGATTTTGTGCTCAAACCCTGGAGTTCAACTTGAACCCAGAACCTTTTGTATCAGAAGGGAGAATGCTACTGACTGAACCACAGTTGAGACATGAACTATTCTGAGTGTGTCTTGACATGCAGGTAAAACATAACGTCTGCACTGTAAAGATCTATCTAGCTCAGCTTTCTATAACTGCTACTTATTGATGATGACTATTTGGAGAACAGAGATATAGATGACAATTATTTTGACAGCACAGGAAATTAGACTGCAAAGGGAAATAATCCAGGAAAGAGCTCAGTAAACTAAACTGTTTCATTCCTTTTTCTGCAGTTTTACAAGTAGGATATATGACAAAGCAAACAATATCAACTTCTAATCTTTTTTTGACAGGTGAATAAAATAATAAACCTTAGATTTTCTTTTTAATTTCATTCATCTGGTTCACAAGAGTGAAATGTTGACATGAAGTTTAATGCCAAGAAACACAGATGCCAGTCAATCCATTGTCCTTGTGCCAGTTCTTTGAAAGACTTATTCAATCAATACTATTCTTTTCCCAGAAGCTGTGTAACTTTTTCCATTTCAAGTATTATTATTGTTCAAAGGTTATGGGAAGCAGACATAAACATAGATTTGAAATCACAACCAGTTTTGATTTCATCAGATAGTGGAGAAGGCTCGAATGGTTGAAAGGCCTAAGTACAATGTTCCTATACTCACCATTCTTTCAGTCAGACTACCTTAGATCATAGCAACCTACTACATTAAAAAACTCGTCACATTGCCTTTGATTCTTTTGCCAATTGTCTTAAAACCGTCTCCTCGTTACCAATCCTTCTGACTTACAGTGAGAAAGCTAACAACTTGAACAGCAGTTGACATCATTTAGCCCCATCTGAATCAATGATCAGGAAAGGGTAAAGCATAAACCAGCAAATGTACAAGACAATTGGTGTGAATGTGTCAATGTCTATTTTAACCATACTGGACTTTAGGGGATTTGAGAAACGCATTCTAGAGAGGTGGTTGGACCTGTAATTTGATTATGTAAATAGGAGATTCCAATCCTGATATTTAGCCAGGCATTTAAGTTTAACATCAACCAACCAAAGTTCCTGGGGGTCAGGAAACCCAACAACTTATAGGAGACCAGAGTAGCCAGTTCTCTTCCTCCTGATTGCTGGTTCAAACATTCACTCACCCATCACACCTGTCCTTCTCTTGGCTTTTACGCTCTCCATCGCTGGTTAAACACAACCCAATTAATTCTTTACTTGAAACTGAGATGTGAGAGGTTTGTAAAATATAATCATATCATGACCAGACCCTGAAGGATTCTCTTCCCCCGACACTTTTGAAAAACTGTCTACAAATTTTCTCCTTCCCTGAACATTAATCACAGAAACATACAGCAAAGGTGGTGGTCATTCAGCTCATTGTGCCTCACTCATATTCACATGGGAATGTGGGCAAGCCTGGGAACTAGCCATGCAGAGATCTTGTGCTACTCCAGAATATGCTATTACAAACAGACGTCTGAGATTGTGGTAGAGTTCTGGCTTGCCACCTGGCCATATCCTACAATTGCTGAGCAGCCAAGCATTATACAAAAAATCCCCACTGAATTTGTATTTGTGTCATTTCAGTAACAGACAATATACTTTCAATTAGTGTGGTGCAGGAAAAGCGACGTTTCGGGCAAATCCCTTCATCAGGAATAGAGACAGGGAGCCTCCAGGGTGGAGAGATAAATGGGCGGGGGGAGGGGGGGTTGCTGGGGAGAAGGTAGCAAAGAGTACAATAGGTAAATGGGCCATTTATCTTTCCACCCTGGAGGCTCCCTGTCTCTATTCCTGATGAAGGGCTTTTGCCTGAAACGTCAATTTTCCTGCTCCTTGGATGCTGCCTGACCTGCTGTGCTTTTCCAGCACCACTCTACTCTAAACTCTGGCTTCCAGCATCTGCAGTCCTCACTTTTGCCTAATATACTTTCAATGCCTGTTTTACACTTTGTAGCCATAATGTGGAGGTGCCAGTCTTGGACTGGGGTGGACAAGTTCAGAAGTCATAGGAAATCAGGTTATAGTCCAACAAGCTTATTTAAAATCACAAGCTTTCGGAGCACTGCTCCTTCATCGCCTGAGTAGACAGTTGAAAATCTACCCCAATGTGTTCTAAAGGTGGCTTTACGTTTGGAATACTGGTCTGTTATCTTTCATATGTTGAATAATCTGAAAGTTTCCAGCATTATCTGTTTGTCAATAGCATTATGTTGTATACAAGCAGAAAAATAACAAAGCACGGTATATTTCTGTGCTGTTAATTCTGCATAACTCTAAAGTCTTCTGTCCTAAGTTTTTTTCTATCAAATTAAAGACTATTGCAACATTATCCAAAAATATTAACCAATGCATTTATTAAAATAATTTATTTCTGAAATTTTAATTTGGTCATTCAACTTTTTTTTCCCTCCAAGATCTGCAATTCCATAGACTTCTGAAATTTCCCAGCCTCATGTATAACCTTTGAGATGTCAGATCTCATGAGATCAAGTGCATCTATTCTGAAAACTGTGAAGAGCATTCAGCGCTCAAAGGCATAACTTTGTTCAAAGCAATTTCTACAATGCCACAGCTTCAAAAAAAAACTATATGGAAAATACCAGACCAGCTCAATCACCCGGGGATGTAAAATAAGGTTAAGACGTTCAGAGTTAAAAAGGCTGTCCTGTGGAATTGTTTCACCCTAAATAAAATAAACTTGCAGCAAAAGTTACTACGGAAGGTCAGATTAACTGAATTCAAAATGCAATTTGATGTTCCATTTTTTAAGATTCCAACGCACTTTCATCTGTGCCTTCAGTAGATACAATGACAATACAAGCAACTATTACGCTCCACCTCTTAAAGCTATTCAACGACTAAGGGCATTCCCTTCCTGCTATCACTCAACATTCATATCTGCACATATTTTGAACCACAATTGTATTTTCTCCTTTCCATCCTAGAGATACTAACAGCAACTTCAATGGCCTGTCACTTTAACTAACTTGGCGAATGTGAGGACTGCAGATGCTGGAGATTACAGTCAGGATTAGAGTGGTGCTGGAAAAGTTCAGCAGGTCAGGCAGCATCCGAGGAGCAGGGAAATCAATGTTTCAGGCAGGAGCGATTTTCCTGTTCCTCGGATGCTGCCTGACCTGCTGTGCTTTTCCAGCATCACTCTTTTCTTGCTTCAACTAACTTACTGAAGACAAACTATACCAGGAACATCCTGCTCTTTTACACTTCAGAACTACATGCATGTTCAAAATTAAATACAAACAACTAGGACACTTAAACAATTCTCAAGTTTTATATTAACACTGCCAATCACCAACCCATCACAGAAACAGCAGAACCACAGAAAAATGTTACACAAAGAGGCCATTCAGCCCACAGTGTCTGAGCTGGCTAAATACACAAGGCATCCATTCTGATCTTACTTTGTACCTCGCAGGTTCCAGCTCTTCAGGTTCCTCTTAAATAATTTGAGGGTTTTTGCCTCAAACACTAAAGTGGATAGTGAATTTGTAGATGTGAACAAAATTTTCCTTATGACTTCTCTAAACCTTCCATCAATCACCTTAATTGTGTTCCCTGTGGGAAATTACCCCTCCACTAGGTGAAACAGGTCTTCCTCGTTATTCTGTACAACTCAAAACTGGTGTAAGACGTACAACAGAGTCTTCTGCTGAGATTCACAAAATTCATTGCACATTTAGAATTGACATTAGTAACAAGTGTTTATTTCCTTTCCAATTTGGACAAAAACTGAAGACAGCTTTCACTATGAAGGATGGTAATTTAAAAGAGGTTCTTGTGATGCAATGAATGCTGTAAGCAGCTAACCAATCCTTAACTTGTCACTTCACTTCCGTTCTTCCCAATCCACCAAAGTGTCAGGTCAGATTTAAAGGACTACAATGTCTATAGCAATTGTTACAACATGCACTTTTGCAATGTGTGTTGATTTCAGACTCTCTTTTTAATTTAAACTATAATGAAGGGAACCATGGATCCTCTCCTGCATCCTGCAGATAACGACTGAGGGTTGAAAGCTGAAGCAGCATTAGGTTGTGGTGCTCCTTGGGTTTATCATTGACCAGAAACTTAACTGGATTCACTGTATAAACACAGTGGCTACAAGACCACGTCAGAGGATAGGAATACTACAGCGAGTAACTAATCTCCTGACTCCCCAAAGTCTGTCCATCATCGACGAGGCACAAGTCAGGAGTGTGATGGAATACTTCCCATTTGCCTAGATGGGTGAAGCTCCAACAACACTCAAGAAGCTTGACACCACCCACGACAAAGCAGCCTGCTTGATTGGCAACATGTCCACAAGCATTCAGTCCCTCCACCACCGATGCTCAGGAGCTGCAGCAAGTACTATCTAAAAATGCACTGCAGAAATTCACCAAAGATCCTTAGACATCACTGTCCAAACCCCAACATCTTCTACCTAGAAGAGACATGGGCGGGAGATACATGAGTACACCACCACCTGCAAGTTCCCCTCCAAGCCACTCACCAACCTGACTTTGAAATATATCGTCATTCCTTCACTGTCCCTGGTTACAAATCCTGGAATTCCCTCCCTAACAGCATTGTGAGTCAACCTATAGCGCATGGACTTCAGCAGTTCAAAAAGGCAGCTCACCATCAGCTTGTCAAGGTTAACTAAATTAAAAAGAAATAAACAGCAAGGAACAGAATCTCATCTTCAGAGACAATCATCATCCTCTCCACCAGGGGTTTGGTTGAAAAACGAGATACGTGGCTTCTATGCTCTGTCTTAATCAAGGGTTTTCACATTAGAGACAACAACCATAGTCACAGTTCTTATCTCCCAAAAACCATTCTTATCAGCCATCTGGACACGTAAACCCAACAGGAACACGAGAGTTCTCAAGGATGCAGACTTACCTTTGCAATCTTGGTTTTAATTCAAACAATACAAGATCCTCTAATTCACACTCATAATTAATTTTACAACATGTTCTATATAGTACCACTCACACCATAAATCTGTCAGTGACAAACCAGAATTAACACGCTTCGTTGGTGTCCCCACAGTACAGCTTTTTGCTGTGCTGTGTCAACCAGGTGCACTATTTACAAAGACCATCTGTCTTTTCTTGATGATCTGTCCTGTTACTAAACCAGTTGTGCTTAAATGATTTTGTGGATTCATCTGCACTGCTAATAAGCAACTCAGTACTCCAATTCAGCAGTCAAATGCACAATCAGCAACATGCTCAATCCTCCAATATGAAGACACCTCCAAAGATAATCTGGGAAGGTGAACTAATTATGGCAAAGTCAGGAGACATGTTGGCCCTGTCAAAATAAGTCCTCAAAATCATCTCAAAAGCAGAAATGACAAACATGTCAAAGGACATTCCTTGCCTAATCCTCAATGCCGTATGGAGAATGAGCTCTACAGCTTGTGAGGAAAGAGAAAGGGCAAGCTTAATTTGAAGGAAAATGGCACTAATAGATGGCTATCTTTAAAAAAATTCCACCCTGATTCTATTCTGCAGATTTATGGGGTGAGTTTAAACAATAATGAGGGTGATGAGGAGTGATAATCCCTGTTAATTGGCAAAATTATTTTCTTTCTTTAAATGATGCATTTTGACTTCCCTAACTTTGTCAGCTACCCATTTCTCTTAAAATGTTAACTCTTTGCAGGGGTACAGTTACTCAGGATTCGAATACCTTATCCAAATATTCACTGTTCAAATGAGAGTCGAAGCACTGCGATGTCTTTTACAAGATTATTTAATTGGTTGGGGAGAGTGCATCATTTTACCAGCACTCATACAGATGTAACTTTACAAGGCATGGTCAATTAGCATTTGGAACCGTGAACTTGAGCTCAAAAGCATGAGGTTAACTCTATAGTGCTTCCAATTATTGATCCAGTTAAGCAAAATATATGGAAGCAAAACTGGTATATTCCTGATTTATAGGGCTTCCCCTTCTCTTCCACATATTAGCGCCCAGGATATTGGACAACCATGTAGATGAAAAATTGAGGCCCTCAGTTTAATGCCTATTTGAAAGAGAACACTCAAACAGTGCAGAAGTGCCTCAGTAATGCCTGTAAGTGTCAGCTTAATTCAGTGCTGAAGTTTCTTGTGTGGGGTCCACACTTTCTGACTCAGAGGTAAGAGTGCAAATAACAAAGCCATGACAAACACCAAGTGAGGTTAGTCCATTGACAAAGAGCAATAAGACAAAAACATCTTCCATTCTCATGGAAAACAAAACATACTAGAGAGATGATTGAATGCAGTGTTTCTTGTGCCTGTACAGTTGGTTCTGCTATAACGTGGTAATTGCATTCTTGTGCAAGCACATGTTATAAGAAAATAGTTTAATAGCAGCACTATTTAAATTAATCAGGCCAGAATCGTGTTATAACCAACACGCGCTTTGCAAGTTGGCGCTTTAGAAACAGTTTCCCCAATTCATCAATAGTGTTATAGCGAATTTGCATTAATGAAAGGTGTATTATAGCAGAATGACCTGTACTGGAATCAAAGTTGTCCAGCTGAACAGTTGCATATGAACTTATGAATTAGGAGGAGTGGACTATTTGGACCCTGAGCCTGCTCCACCATTAGATAAGCCTTTCTTTCTTGACTACTCCCTAAACATTTTGGCAACCTTGTTAATCTAACTTTGTCTTAAAAATATTCAAAGACCTGTCTCCACAGC
Organism: Chiloscyllium plagiosum; assembly: GCF_004010195.1. Classification (NCBI taxonomy): domain Eukaryota; kingdom Metazoa; phylum Chordata; class Chondrichthyes; order Orectolobiformes; family Hemiscylliidae; genus Chiloscyllium; species Chiloscyllium plagiosum. The sequence goes on from NC_057734.1 coordinate 43,123,906, forward strand.
TCCTTAGGAAAGAGAAAGAGAGTCAGAAGAACACAGTTCTGCCTTGCCAGTACAAACACAAAACACAAAACTAATTTTAATTCTTTGATGTTGCCTCAATGTTATCTGATGGTCAGTGATGATCTGTCTGTAGTTCACTGGTTGCTCAGTTAGATATAGATACGTAGAAAACAGGTGCAGGAGTAGGCCATTTAGCTCTTTGAGCCTGCACCACCATTCAATAAGATCATGGCTGATCATGCAATCTCAGTATCCTGTTCCCATCCTCTCCCTATACCCTTTCATGCAGTTAGCTGCTCCCCAGCTCCCTCTTGAATATATCTAATGAACTGGCCCCAATAGCTATCGGTGAGAGAGAATTCTACAGGTTCACAACTCTGAGGGAAGAAATTCTTCCTCATCTCAGTCCTGAATGGCTTACCCCATATTCTTAGACTGTGACCCCTAGCTTTGGACTTCCCCAACATCGGCAACATTCATCCCACATCTAGCCTGTCCAGTCCCAACAGGATTTTATATGTTTCTGTAAAATCCCCTCTCATTCTTCTATCTTTCAGTGAGTACAAGGCCAGTCGATCCAGTCTGTCCTCACATGTTAGTCCTGCCATTTCAGGAATCAGTCTGATGAACCTTCACTGGGCTCCCTTGATAGCAAGAATGTCTTTCCTGAGACGAGGAGAGCAAAACTGCACGTAATACTCAAAGTGTGCTCACCAATGCCCTGTTTAATGGCAGCAAAACATCTTTATTCTGATACTCAAATCCTCTCACTATGAAGGCCAGCATGCCTTCCCTCACAGTGAGCTTTCCTCACTGCCTGCTGCACCTGCAATGCCAACCTTCAGCATCTATTCCACCATGACACCCAGGTCTCAGTGCATCTCACCTTTTCTTAAACTACCACTACTCAAATAATAATCTATGTTCTCGTTTATTTTTACCAAAGTGGATAACTTCACATTTATCCACATTATACGCATTTGTGAAGTATTTGCCCACTCAGCCAGTCTGTCCAAGTCCCCCTGTAGCCTCTTAGCATCCTCCTCACAGCACACACTACCACCCAGCTTAGTGTCGTCTTCAAACTTGGAATTTCAAGAAGGGCTGCAAAGAAGAACCTGGTAGCTATAGACCAGTAATCTAATATCTGTGGTAGATAACTTACTTGAGAAGAACTTGAGAGGTAAGATATACTGTACATGAATTTGGAAAGCCAGGGTTTCCTTCAGAATAGTCAATATGGCTTTGCGGGTGGGAGATCATGCCTCACAAATTTGTTAGAGTTCTTTGACGAAGTGATCAGGAAGATTGACGAATCCAAAGATGTGCAGGTTAGGTGAACTGGCCATGCTAAATTGCCCATAATGTTCAGGGATGTGTAGGGTCTGGGTGGGTTACTCTTCAGAGGGTCGGTGTGGACTTGTTGGGCCGAAGGACCTGTTTCCACACTGTAGACTTCCTAATTCTAATTCTAATTGACGAGGGCAAGGTGGTAGACACAGTCTATATGGATTTCTGTAAAGCCTTTGATAAGGTTCCACATGGTAGACAGCTCTGGAAGGTTAGATTGCATGGAATCCAAGGGAAGCTGGCAAATTGGACAATTGGCTTGATGGTAGGAAGCAGAGAGTAATAGTGGAAGATGGCTGATGTCTTTTGACCAGTTGGCTCAGAAATACGAATCGCCTCTTTCGTTTCTTTCAAATTTGAAACTTCATACAAAAAGAGACCACACTTCGAACTGATCCTTATAGGTCTGACATCAATAAGAGGGTGTTGAGTGCTGAGGGTACATTATCTGTTAGTAACGCTTATCATCTATTGGGCGAGGGTCCCCCGGACGAGACTGAATGGCTCTGTAAGGTATGGGAGAGGAAGTTGGATGTGGAGATCTCGTCAGAAATATGGGAGGCTATCTGGGAAAATGCAAGAAAGATCTCGATTTGCAACAGGACCAACGCCTTGCAATTGAAGATTCTCCACAGAATCCATCTGGCCCAAGACCGTCTTGCCAAATTTAACGTGGGAGCATGTCCAATGTATCCTAAATGTAAAGTGAGGGAGAAGGCACACTTACTCATTGTCTTTGGTCCTGCCACAGACTGTGGGCATACTGGAGCGTTATGGTAGGCGAGGTAGAGAAGGCCTTGGGGACGGAGGTGGAGATGGACCCAGTATCTCTTCCTCTTGGCTTTGTTAATTCTCTTTCATTAGGTGCACACACACAAAAAAAAGGCTTTTCAGTATCTTCATATTTTGTGCCAGAAAGAACATTTTGTTAGGATAGGTGTTGGAAAATCCCCTGGGGCTGGCATAAGCTAGTCATGGAGCACATCCCCTTGGACTTTCTGATGAGTATGGTACATCATGAAACTGAGAATTCCTATAAGATGTGGCGGCTCTTTTTGGGCTATTTGGGTACAGATTTGTCCATCATACTAATAAGAGCCTTTTTATAGCCATGGCAATTCAAGCAATGGGTTTGGTATCCAGAGGGGTAGAACTATGAACCTATGAATATATATAAACTTATTCACTTGATGATCAAGGTCTATTGCTTTGTTTTGTTAAGCTGTGTTACAGTTATCATTATAATTATTGTTAACGTTAGTTATTAGTTAGTATTTATTTATGTAATTAGCAGTTTTGTTTTTTAATAGTGGTTTGCATTGTTTGGTTTTGTATTTGTTGTAATATTCAAAAGAAAAAAAAGTCTTCTTTTTAAATAAAAACATTTTTTTTTAAAAAGTCTCAAATTGCAATCCAGACTTTAAGGCACTGGCAGATAGTGTGTGACAGGTGTCAAAATGAGACTTGCTGTGTAAAAGAAAAAAAGAAAAATCATACATACTTGGTTTTAGATTTATACAGCATTAGAAATGAAATATTCTATATTTTCTTAGCAGTAGATCCTGGGTTACACAAATTCAAGTTTTAAAAGTTTGGAGATTATAGTTTGAATGGACTGTAGTTACAGTGTTGATTCTTAATTTTCTATTTGCTGACATTAAAAATTAGCTACTCAAAACAAAGCACAAAGTCAATAATGCGAATGAAGGCAGATGGTACACCATATTTATTTTTAGCAACATTGAATCACTTGGGTACTCTGTCCTGCTAAGGGCAATCTAGTCAAGCATCTAAGGCACAGCATAGCTGTGACATTGTCCTGGATGCTCTTCTGACAATATGTGATTATAACAGATGACAGCTTTCCCTGAGAGAGAATGGATCAGCAGTTCTGGATCTGTTATGGAGCAAGATTGCAATAACAGACCGAATGGAAAATATTGTAAGAATAGGCTTACAAATCACTCCTGGGACAGGGAAATAGGAAACAGAGCTTGCCATTCAACTCTTGAATCTTCTGCAACATTCAATAAGACTGTGATGGATCATAACCTCAACTTCATTAATTCGCCTTTGCTCTGTGTCTTGCAAAGCTCTTACTAAACAAAAATCTATCAATGTTATAGAGTCATAGACACGTAGAGCACGGAAACAGACCCTTCAGTCCAACTCATCCATGCTGACCAGATATCCTAAATTAATCTAGTCCAACTTGTCAGCATTTGGCCCATATCCCTCTAAACCCTTCCTATTCATATACCATTCCACATACCTTTTAAAATGTTGTAATTGTACCAGCCTCCACCACTTCACTCATTCCATTCACACACCATCCTCTGCGTGAAAAAGTTGCCCCTTAGGTCCCTTTTATATTTTCCCCTCTCACCCTGAACCTACACCCTCTAGTTCTGGACTCCCCCACCACAGATTAACGATTTTATCCGAAAATAAATTACGCTTTTGACTGACTTCTCCAGATCTGATATAGAGAAGAGGGTGCTGCATGCCAAGAGCTCTCTCAGTGAGTACTCTCAATCATCTGTTGGGGAGGTTGGTCCCTCAGATGATATTGAGTGACTATGTGAGGTTTGGGGGAAGAGAGTTAGGAGTTGAGATCTCTTCTGAGGCATGGGAGGATATCTGTAAGAATGTGAAAAAGACTTTGATTTGTAATAAGACCCATGCCATGCAATTGAAGATTCTTCATAGGGTCCATCTGGCCCAGATTGTCTATCAAAATGTAAGGTGGGTGTACCTTCAATGTGTCTCAAGTGTAAAATAAATACTGGTACTCACTGATTGTCTGTGGTCCTGCCACAGGCTTTGTATGTACTGGAGTGCTGTGGCAGGAGTAACAGAGGGGGTCTTGGGGACCGAAGTGAAGATGGACTCTCTTCTCCTGGGTCTGCCCAGTTTATCTTCTTTAAGATACACATGGGAGAAAACTTTTAATATTCTTACTTTTTATGCGAGGAAAAACATTTTGATGTGCTGGATGTTTGAAAAACCCCTGGGTCTGTCGGGTTGGCATAAGCTAATCATAGAACATATTCTCCTGGACTTTCTCACAAATATGGTGCACCAAAAAACAGAAAATGTTTATAACATATGGGCCTGAAGGCTTCTGTTAACTTCGTATCCTCAACCTTTGTGAGAGAGAAAATTCAATACTTAAACCCCCACTTGTGAAAAACAATGCTCCCTGAATAAACACCAGTTTTAATTTGAAGATTACATCACATTGCAATTGAACTTTTGCACCAGATGAAAGTTTTCCTTTATCTCTCCCATTGAACCCTTTTATAGTTTTAATATCTGGATTAGAATATTCATGAATCTTCCCCAGTTAAGGAAAACAAATCATGTTTATTTAACCTTGCCTCATACTTTAACTTTACAAGCCCTGGTATCCATCTGCTAAAGCTGCATTTCACATCCTTCAAGGCCAATGTATCCTTTCTGAGGTGTGATGTCTAGAACTGAATAAAGAGCTTCCGAAATGGTCTGAACAAATCTCTATACCACGGAGGCATGATTCACTTCCTTTTGCGTTTCATGTCCATTGACTTAAAGGTCACTATTCCATCATTTTCTTCATTGTCGTTTACATCCATCTATTAGCTTTTAATAATTTGAGAACAGACTCGTAAAGCTCTTTCATTTCTCCATCATCATTTTCATGTGCCTCAAACAAAAAAAGACAACGAACCATCTCCATTTTATGACTGGAAAATGAATGTACAACACTTGATACTGTTGCTTTGAATTTGAGAGTTTGTCCAACCCCAACTCTGGACTTGGTTCAAAGATGGATTGAGGTGTACAATTATTAGCCAGAGCTTGGATGCTCGGAACAAATGGAGGCAGAGGGTGGATTTGGACCAGAAAGTTCCCAAATCACCCTGGAAAATTCACATCATGAGAAAAGTTGCTCCTGCAAATGGAATGGAATTAAATAGTGAGGAGCTGCTTCTTCAATCATAGGGTATTTCTCTCCCAGTTTTGCTGCTGATAGGCTCAGCAAACCCAGGAGGCAACAGCAAGTGAATGGCGGAGCAGAAAGCTTTCAGCAAAGCCAGTACTGGAAATGTTGGAGTCACTGGGGGAGCTGAGGTCTTGGAGGTTAAAAGCTGTGGGATGGGGCAAGAGAAAGGATGTGGGGGACTGCCGATAGTCACTATTGGCCAGGATGTGGGGCCGATTGCTGAAGCAGGAAGGGCCTTTTGCTAGATCTGGGAGTTCTGTCCGCTGGGTCACAGATGGGTTATTAGCTGGAGGAGGGAGAAGTGAGCATGGGGCAAGGAGGAACAGTCCTTCAGGGTTTTGGATGAAGGAGGTGGTTTCATGGGAACAGGAGGCTGTAAGAGAGTAGTTGGGGTACAAAGGTGGAGGCTGCAAAAGGTACGATGGGGAAGAATACGGTTGTAGCAAGTGAGAGGGGGAGGAGGGTGCAAGAGGAGGTTGATGGGAGAGGGAGGTTGTAAAAATGTCTGGGGATGAGGTGGCTGAAGGAGGGTTATACTGGGAAAGGAAGGTCACAAAAGAGTCAGAACAGTTTTAAACTGAGCTAACTGGGATCCAATAAAACGTTGAATCACTGAAGTAATGAATTCCTTGCAAATCCTAGATTAGAGCTATAAGTTCGGGAGCTACTAAACTTGGGAAAAAATGTGGTGGTTCATATTGTAATAAAAACTGTCCATTACCAAAATTAAATCTCAGATTGAGGTCTAGCAGTGGGGTAGAGTAAATAGGATTGTAATTACTTGGTTAAAGTGCTCTAGTTTTGATTACATATAATTGACTTGCAATAACTATGACCTCACTAGTCTGTGGAAGATGTTCTTAGGGTGATAGCTTTCCAAGTGTAGAAGTGTGGGTCTGTTATCTTATGCCTGTTGTCTTATGCCATTTTAAATTCTGCAGTGTCCAGGAAATTACCGCTTTCCTTGTGTGTTATGGCTTTAAAATTTAATGGAGAGTTGAATACATTGGTGAATTATTCTAATTTTGTTTGTGTGAGAGCCCAAATAACCCATCTGTCAGCACAAATACAGAAGATACTGTTCCTATGCGACAGTACTACTAATAAATGAACTAGCCAGAAAGAAATTTGGTCTCTGAAAAAGATCAGAGTAGCCAGGGAAAATCTCAGTTGGTGTCTGCAAGAAAGAATGGTTATGTTGACCACTGACATTTCTTAAACATGCTGTAGGTTGGTAATTTCTAGAAAAAAATGCAGTAGAGACCTGCTCACATAAAAATATACAGCTGTAGGTGAAAAGAAACAAGAAAACAGTTGAATTTTATATTAATAATACACAGGAAAAAGCTCTTGGCCATTCAGCAACTCAAGCATGTTATATCATTTTATTAAATCAAGGTTGATCTGTAACTTAAATGAAACAAAAAACTGGGATTACTGGAGATCTGAAACAATCAAAAACAGAAATTGCTGAAAAACGCAGTAGGTCTGGCAACATCTGTGGGGAGGAAACACAGATTAGGGCAGCACGGTGGCTCAGTGGTTAGCACTGCTGCCTCACAGCACCAGGGTCCCAGGTTCGATTCCAACATTGGGCAACTGTCTGTGTGGAGTTTGCACATTCTCCCCATGTCTGCGTGGGTTTGCTCCGGTTTCCTCCCACAGTCCAAAGATGTGCAGGTCAGGTGAATTGGCTATGCTAAATTGCCACCTAGTGTTAGGTGCATTAGTTAGTGGGACTGGGTGGGTTACTCTTCGGAGGCTCGGTGTGGACTTGTTGGGCCGAAGGGCCGGTTTCCACACTGTAGGAAATCTAATAATAAAAAAAATAACATTTTGGGTCCTGAGATCTTCAGAAATTCCCTCAGTGTGCTCCTCATGATAACATCTGCCCACTTACACTACCAACTGTATCGTACCATCTGCAAACTTGGAATTTGGTATACAGGATATAATTTTAAAGTCGCTAGTTTTGTGTTAACAAATGCTTTCTATCACCCTTAAACATCCCATCGCTGTTACAGAAGTTATGCTCCCTTGTTCTGGACTCATCCAACTGTACTGATGGCAGACTTCCCTACATCAGCATAAATTTCTGGATAGGTATCCCTGCCATCTTCACTTAGTGGCCACTACTAGTGTTGCAGGTAGGTCAAGGAGACACTGTTCAGCAATGAACCCAGGCTTTTAAATCAGTTGGAGATGTTTCCTGGGGCAAGCCTGATGGACCCTAGCAGGTTGGGTGGGAGGCAAGTCGCGCAGGTGATGGGGACATACCCTTAAGATAGAGGGACCAAGAAGGGTGAGTCTCCACTTTCAGTGACCATCAGTCCCCAAGGATAATACCATTACACTATATGTTGGGTATAAGCCTCTCCCAAAGCCTAATATATGAGGGCGATGGTGGGATGAAGCCTACCATTAATTGCCTACTAAGAGCCTCAGTTGGGTCACAGGCAGCTCACCCATCCAATGTCTCCCCTTGTTAAGATAGTGGTCGGGACAGATGGACTGGCAGTGTGTATGCTGCTGCTGGCACACTGCTCTAATTCACAGGTTTAGCTATCTGTTTTCCTGCTTGTGGATGGCTTGCAAGGTTTGGTTCTCTATTTAATTGTCTATTTGGATTTCAACGGAATGGAAGTAATTTGACCTCACAATCTAGCTCTCTAAATTTCAAAATTCAGAGCATCTGAAAGGATGTTGCTGGCAACTTCCTAAAACCTGAGATAAGTTTATTTAAGTAAACAAAAAGGATGAACTTGGAGGCCATTCAGCTATTTTATCAATCTGCTGCAGCACTCAACATCCTTCCCCAGTCGCGTGTGGCTCATGCTAAGCATGACTGCAAAGTTCTCCAAGGACAGTTCTCATTTTCCCCATTCCTTTGGTCTCCTCCTGCTTCACACACTCCTGTTTGGAAATAAAAGACTAAAATTTATTATTGCCTTGAAAATTTCTGTCCAGTCTATGATGTACTGAAGACCTCTAGTGTCCAAAATGCTATGCTGCACAATGCAATACAGCCCCAGATCCTTATTAAATGTCAGATGATCCTGGAACCAAATCTGCAGTGTGGGTGAAATTAAAATAGAAGTTTGGAAAACTGCAGACCATAGGGTTAAAGGACTGGTGGCAGCATGTTTATGAAATTAGCAAAGGAACAAAACACAGAAAATAGTGGTGAACAATATTTTTTGGATCGGGGAAAAAAAGCATCATCTCTAAAAGTTGGTCTTCAGGCCACTGGTATTTTTCATATACGCTAGTGACTTTGAAATTACACCCTGTACACCAAATTCAAAGTTTGCAAATGGTACAATACTTAGAAAAGTAGTAAACAATGAGGCAGGCAGACATTGTTGTGAGGAGCAGACAGAATTCAGTGCAGAACAACCTGAAAACAGACAAGAGGAAGAGGAATGAATGGATAATAACACAGTCATGTACTGTGGAAAGCACAAATGGAGACAGTGGAATGGGGAGTGTGTCAATCAGCTAAGCAGTGCAGAGAAGGGCTAGCAAAGGAGGGACAGTAGATACTGCTCCTGTCCAAAGGTACAAGGTCAGCAAAACCTAGAAGGATAAGGAAATGTGGGAACTTCAAGACATTATGAAGCAAAAGGGAGAGGCAGTGGCATAGTGGCATAGTGGCAATGTCGCTGGATTAGTAATCCAAAACCCCAGGTTAATGATCTGAAAGCATGGGCTCGAAGCCTATTATGGCAGAATTCATTAAAAATCTGGAGTAGAAAACTAGCCCAGTGGTGACCATGGATTGTTGTAAAAGTCCATCTGGTTCACTAATGCCCTCTGCAATCATTACCTGCTCTGACCCACATGTAACTCCAGACCCACAACAACTTGACTAACTCTTAACTGAAGGATGGGCAATAAATATTGGGCACATGCCCAATTAAGCAATGCCACATTCAACGTACAAATTAGAAAATAAAGATCGATCAACTGGTATCCTGACCAGCAAATCGCAGATCAAGAATGGGAGATTCCACTCCACAAGCTCCTGCCTAATCAGACTGGCCTCAGCAGGAAGCAATGTTGGCTGCCGTTAATGCACCAGAGACCCAGGATTGGTGAGTAACTGAGTCCTCAGCTGAATGAAGGCAGAGTGGTGCTCAAACTCCATGGCATAGGCAGAGGGATGGTTTGTCCCTGAATTGGACTTCCTGACAATAAGGGCACCCTTTGTGCCCCAATACTCAAGACTTGCTTTTCAGGCTTTCTTGGCTGTGTATCAAGCAGTGGGATGGGCTCTTCAGTGAGCATTAATCGCTTACTTAAAACCCTCAACCTGGCAGTGGACAGGGAGGTTTTGCCATCCTGGACTTAATTAGGGTAGAGGTAAAGGTAGCTGAGTTCCCACCAAAATGAGTGTCCCTGGTACCTCTGCCTCCAATCTCACTTTGAGAAATGGTATTAATTTCCACCCAAACCTTTTCGATTATTTTTCTTTATTTAAGCAATCTCAGTCTGGAGAGAGCTGTGTAAAGCTAAAGGTGTGTAAAAACTGGCCTGGGAATACAACAACAAACATAAATGTAAAACACAAGACTAATTGGGAATTGCTTTTGCCAGTCCGCGGTTTTTGTCTAATTGACTCAGTATTTATTTCTAAAGTAATACTATCGCCTTGAAATCTACCTTTTATAACACCAGAAACTGTCAAAGAATAGCACAGCTTAGGAATAGACCCTTTGGCCCACCGTTCTAAACTAAAAACCTTCTGCTTCTATGAAGTCTGTATCCCTCTATTTTCTACCTATTCATATATCTGTCAAGGTGCCTCTTACATGTTGCTAATGTATCCATTTCCACCACTTCCTCTGGCAGCATATTCTAGGCACTTACAACCCTCTGTACAAAAAAAACTTGCCTCTCACATCTCCTTTAAACTTACCCCCTTTTACCTTAAACTTATGTCCCTTTTTGACAATTCTACCCTGGGAAAGAGACCCCAACTATTCATTTCATTGTATCCACGCCTCTCATAATTTTGTAAACTTCCATCAGGTCTCTCCGCTTACTTCGACATTCAAGTGAAAACAAACCAAGTTTGTCTCCTCATAACTAATACCAGGCACATCCTGGTAAACCATTCCTGTGCCCTCTCCAAAGCCTCCACATCTTTCTGGTAGTGTGTAACCAAAACTGTACACAATATTCCAAATATGGCCTAAGTAAAGTTCTATACAATGGCAACATAACTTGCCAATTTTTATACTCTGCCCTGACCAATGAAGGTATGCATACTATGTAGTTTCTTCACCACCTTATGTCTATGTTGATGCTACAAATGGGTCTGCCATTTACTTTATGATTCCCTCCTGCATTAGATCTTCCAAATGGATTACCCTCCATTTGTCTGGATTAAACTCCATCTGCTATTTCTCCACTCAAATCTCCAGCCTATCTATATCCTGCTGTATTGTCTACCAATCCTTCTCACTATCTGCAGCTCCTCCAATCTTTGTGTCATCTGAAAATTACCTACATCTTTCTCAAAATCATTTAAATACATTACAAACAACAGGCGTCCCAGCATCGATTCCTACAGAACACCACTGGTCACAGACCTTAACTCGGAAAAGTCTGAATTAGATTAGATTACATTAGATTAGATTACATTACAGTGTGGAAACAGGCCCTTCGGCCCAACAAGTCCACAACGACCCGCCGAAGCGCAACCCACCCATACCCCTACATTTACCCCTTACCTAACACTACGGGCAATTTAGCATGGCCAATTACCTGACCTGCACATCTTTGGACTGTGGGAGGAAACCGGAGCACCTGGAGGAAACCCACGCAGACACGGGGAGAACGTGCAAACTCCACACAGCCAGTCGCCTGAGGCGGGAATTGAACCCGGGTCTCAGGTGCTGTGAGGTAGCAGTGCTAACCACTGTGCCACCGTGCCGCCCACCTCTTCCTCTGCTACTTTGTCTTCTGTGATAAACCCAGTTTTGCAATCTTACCAGCTCATCATGGATCCCATGTGACTTCACCTTTTGTATCAGCCTGTCATAAAGGACCTTGTCAAAAGGTCTTACTAGAGTTCATACAGACAACATCTACCACCCTGCCCGCAATCATTTTTGTCACTTCCTCAAAAAAATGCAATCAAGTTTGTGAGACATGACAGCACAAAGCCATGCTGTCGACTACCAACAGTTCCATATTTTTCCAAATGTGAGTAAATCCTAATCCTCCTATTCTCCTCCAATAAATTTCCCTTCCATTGACATAAAACTCATTGGCCTCTAATTTCCTGGATTATCTGTTGCCTTCTTAAACAAAGGAAAAGCACTGGCTATTCTCCAGTCCTCTGGGACCTCTCCTGTGACTAAAGACACATTGCATCTACCTATTCCTGCCCTATGGAACTCATTTCTTCCTACCTCGATTTGAGTTTTTAATCCCGTTGTCCAATTCCTTCCCACTTACATCCACTATTCTTCTGAATTACCAGTTCATAGGCTCCAGCAGCCTCCTCTTCACTATGGACATGTAATCCCCTTACAAATCCACCCCCTATCAAGGTAGTCTCAGGAGGTCTTTGATTCTACCTGGAAAAATCACCTAAATCATTTCCACAGTTACCTGGACTCTACATCCTCACACCCTGCCTCCATTCCATTCTCCCAGTTTCTCCATTAGCATCTGTTCTGCTAATGCCACTTTCCACAGGGGGCTTCAGAAATGTCCACCTTTTTCCTCAACCAAGGCTTGCCCACCACCGTGGTTAACAGCCGTGTTTGACCCATTTCCTGCACTTCTGTCCTCATCTCTTCTTTTGTTTACCACTAATCTTTGCAGCAGTGTATGTTTTTCCTTTGCTATTGTTACCTTCCCTGGAAAATTAGGGTTGGCTTCCCAGAATCCTTCTTCATCCCATTCTTCGCTAAGGCACAATCACCCCAGCCAGGATAACTTTTGAGGTCAAGCTCTTTTTACCATTCACTGTTATTTCTTTCACCAAAACACCACTCTGACAACCTCTTGCAGCTGCATGTGCACCACATGTTTCAGTCCTCCACATGTCCATGTGCCTGGCTCTACCCACCACAAAACTCACCAGATGTGTCCCTTAAACCAACCAGTCCAAACATCCTAGACAGACAAAAACCTGAATGTCTATAATCAGCTGTTAATTGCCAATTCTCACAATTAATTGTACAAAATTGGTTAATTGTACAAAATTTTGGCAGGTTAAACACAGATAATCCACTGAGCCACACATTGCTTTATGTTACCAAGTGGCTGTCTAAAACAGATGCTCCACTATACACCTCTGTTAGAAAGACCCTCAGTTATGCTTTGGCATCAAACAAATATTGGCTGACAGTTTTGCAGTCAGATATTGTCCATACCTCAGAATAGATATGATCAGCTTACAATGGCTACTTCGTTCAATTCAGCAGCCCCATTCTATTTTGATGAAACAGTGTGGATTTACATGAAAAAGGCAGTCAATTGCTACTTGAATGCCCAACAAAAGCCACGATAAGGTAAAAATTATATTCCTATTTTTAAGTCTTGTTTCTACAACTGTAATTACTCTTAAAAAGGACTTAATTGTTGACCACTTGGGGAAGACTTCCACTTAAGAATGATGTCAGAGAAATACAATTTTGTTCTTATTTTGGGTAATTTCTTACAAAATATAAATTAGATTTTTTTCAAATGATAGCTTTGTGGGTTTTCAGGGAATGTTGGCCTTTATTTCAAAGGGAATGAAGTGTTAAAAATGGGGAGGTCTGCTAAAACTGTACAAGACAATAGTCATATCACAGCTGGAATAAGCTGAGCAATTTTGTTCCCCTTATCTCAGAGAAGATATACTGACATTGGAGGCAGTCCAGAGAAGGGTCACAGATATGGTGGAACTGTGTGACAAGGAACGGTTGAATAGGTTGGGTCTGTGCTCATTGGAGTTTAGAAGAATGGTGAATTGAAACACAAAAGTTTTTTAAGGGACTGACAGGGTATATGTGGAAAGGTTATTCCTCCTTATGGGAGTGTCTCGGACCAGAGGGCATAACTTCGGAGTAAAGGGGTTGTCCAGTTAGGACAGAGATGAAAAGGAATTTATTTTCTGAGAATAGTGATTAGGTGGAAATCCTTATTGCAGAGAGCTGTAGAGATTGGATCATTAAATTGCAGCACTTAAAAAGCAAGGATGGGTATACGATGGGTTTAGAGGGATATGGGCAAAGTGCTGGCAAATGGGACTAGATAGGTTAGGATATTCGGTCAGTATGGACGAGTTGGACTGAAGGATCTGTTTCAATGTTGTATATCTCTATGATTCTAAGGCTGAGAGATACAGATTTTTAATCAGTAAGGAAATCAAGGGTTATGGGGAAAAGGCAGTAGAGTGGAGGATCATCAGATCAGCCATGATCTCATTGAATGGTCAAGCACACTCAATGGGCTGAATAGCCTATTTCTGCCCACATGTCTAATGGTGTTATGGTGTTTTTCCTCTCTCCCAAGTGCAGTTGCTTCTGGAGTCTGTTTTTCACATTTAGAAAGATAATCTTGCTCTTTTGAAAGCTGTGGAACAAGAAAAACCCTGGTTCCAGCAAACATTGTAAGCTTACTGCTGGCACCGGATCTCTCCAAACACAGAGTAAACTGTTCGGAAGAAGCTTAAATGATAACATTGAGGAACAATTTTAAAGATACAAAATCAATACTCTCAACCTTCCCAAAACTCTTCATTTCAATGCATGAACAAATACCCATACAGCTCCACTGTGCTTGACCTGTTTGCCCTCATGCAGGGGTATCTGCCAATTGCAACAACAGATTGATATTTACAATAATATGTTGTGTAGGATTCCTGCCTGAAACATGAACCAATTTCAAATAGATTGACTTTTTTAAAAAAAAAGATACATCCTAGATAACCTGTCAAATTGAAGCTTTCTGGACCTGATCAATCGTGAAGCTGGAGAAAGCTCAGCAGGTCAGGATGAAAAGTTCCAACCTGAAACGTTGGCTCCCCACTCCTCTGATGTTGCTTGACCCGCTGTGTTTTTTCCAGCTCCAACTTTAACAATTCTGACTTTCCAGCATCTACAGTTCTTGCTATCTCCAAGTACCTGATCAATTAGTCATTAGCAATACAAAATTACTATTCAGGAATTTAGCTTTCCCTGGACCAACATCCCTTCTCAGTCGATACCACCAAAAAATCAATTGTTCATTCATCTCATTGTTATTTGTGGGCTCTTTCTCTGCAGAAATTGGCAGAAGATTTGGCTCATATGGAACTTATTTCATTTCTTACACTGGATGTCAAACAGCTTCCGAAAGGCCTGATGTGGATAGGTGGCAGTTTGCATGAATGTTCTCTCTTCCCAGCTCTATACACTTAATAGTATCCATGCATGCTCATGTGACCCTCCAAGTCATAATGCAACCTAACCACGGGCAATATTACTCTTTAATTGTTTATGCTTCCTGTGCATTATTGTCTCCTGATATCAAACAAGGAATGTTTGCTATAGCAAGCAGACCTACTGTGCCATGACAGTGAATGTAATGTTAGGACATCAGTCTTGTCTGAATACAGTTTGTCTTCTAATAAAAAATCATACATTACAAACATACACCAAACCAAAAGAAAAAATGTACATACACAAACACATATATAAAATACACATATATATATATATATATATATATACACACATACATAATAAGTGACAAGCAAACAGAGCAGAATGAACTCTCAAAATATTTATTTAACAATGCAAACTCAAGGAAAATGAAACAGAATAAAATTAAATACATGAATGACAATGAAGCACAGATTAATATTCAAACAAAATGTACAAGAATAAAGCTGGAAAGAATAGTTTACAATACATAAATGCGAGGATCACACGATGAGCACATTTAACAATCTAGTACATAAAGAGAGCTGACCGTACACACTGGTTATAATCACCTATCTACAATAAAGGATACAAAGCAACACTGTTGTGCTATTTCTAGATGCCAATCATCATTTAGCATCCTACAATGTCATTCATAAGTCAATTTGTTTATTTTTCATTTTCCTAGAAATGTGACAGCTTTTCTTGATGCGTACTTGCACAATTTTTATGATTATCATTATTATTTATATAAATCAAAGTTAACCAGTTACAAAGACCTTGTATCTCAGTATTATTTTAAGTGAATACAAATGATGTGTGAAATCTAAGTTGAGCATAAATTGCAGTATCCACTCTTCAAGGCTGCTACCTCATGAAAAGTAAACTGAACTTCTTTTTAAAGTGACCATCCTTCCCAGATGGATCCTTAACTAATTAATGTCACAGAACCTAACACTGGGTTATTGCTGTTATTTTATTTGTTCAAAATTATGAGTTATTACTCAGCGGCAACAGCAGCAGAGTAGCACCATCTGGAGGTATCCTCAAATCATGGCAAGCTCGAGAATACTGGGGCACTGTTTCGAATCATTGTGCTCTAAATTTTTAAACAAACTAAGCCATCAACAAACATTTGACATGCTTGCCCTAACATTATTACTGGCTAAATATATGTATTTCCATAACTTTTTTACGCTGAGAGGCCAAATTGATTGAACAAGAATTTCTAGTGCAGAATGCTCTGGAGAAGTTTTGCAGGTTGGTAGCACCACAGTCCAGATCCAATCAAGTGCAAAGCTTCTGATACACCTATGTCATCAAGGGATATTCAGCAAATAAAGAAGTATTTCATTCCTACTACACTATCATTTTCCTGTAACAACTTACAGTACATTTTTGATGTTGTAATGTGACTGGCCATTAAGAGATAGCAATGAATTCTCAGGGTCAAAACTACTATCATAGCTTAAAATAACAAAAACAGGAGTTATTGCAATGTCCAACAGCAAAGCTTTATTGCTGTCATTTTAATGCATTGGCTTCAAGTCAAAGTGTAGTCATTGTTTCCCTAAACTACATTCAAAGCACTGGGCCACATACAAAGAAGAAACCAGAAGAAATCAATGACAAACTAGGCACAGGTCAGATAACACATTATCATTTTAAAATTTAAATGCTGGCTTTGCTGATAATATAAACCTTAAATAATACATCACTTCCTTAAGATCTAGAAATGGGGGAAAAATTGAAGTATTTTTCAAAATATTGGATGGTTGGTGATTAGTTGACATATTTCAAGATACCACTCAAATTTTGAATTGTACCATCCAAAATTTCTTTATCTTCATCTCACGTATCCTCCTTTCTTTCGTACAATTCCAATACCTATTGAACCATTCTCATTATCCAGAAAAATGCACGACAAATATGCAGATAGTGCTCTGATTTGGATAATCAGGTCAGTTTGCCCTCCAACCTCAGTCTGCAGCAGGCAACTGTAGAGTCACCTAATGTCAATTGGGCGGAGACTTGCCAACTCAACACAGATTAAACTTGAGAACCTTTACAAACTGACCACACTGCTTCCTTTATTATTCTCTACATATCGACTCAGATTTTGTGGTCAGTGGTGAAGCAATTGTTCCACATTCTATACACAATACAACAATCAATTTATATTGCCAAACACAGCTCACCTGCTGACAAGAGGGCAGCACACTCCTAGCAACCGTTGCTCAAAGTCAATGCTCATTTTCACATACTCTTGTTTGAAATGGTCACTCTCCATTTACCAACCTCTGCCCTCTGCCTTTAGTTCAAATTCAGTTTACAAGGCAGGAAAATTCCTGCTTCAACTATATAAACTCAAATGTACGGATTCAGTAAGCGATGCTATCATTCTCCAACCACAATATTAAATCCAGGTCCAGATTCATATTGGGCATGAATCAAAGCATTCACAAACCTTCACTCCTTAATAATAGGACTTCCAGTTCACACGCACACACTCATGAAAACAAATTCTGAGTAACACATCACTTCACTTTACTGTAAAATTCTCAGTCAATAACCAGAAATCGTCTGTCGAAGACTATTGTGGAAGCATCATCACCAAAAGAATAAGATGATCTCACAGAGTGCTACATTCTAAGATCACTGAGGGTTACACAATAAATTATACTTTTCCAGTGTTGCCCACATTTAAACTGAATAAAACCATTTCATTTGGTCACAATACTATTTTGCTTCATTCCATCACATTCCTTATGAATGGTTCTCAGTTCCTCTGATGCCAAATGTCAAAATAACAATTATAATGTAAAACATGATAACATGTTAAGCAGTGCTCCACAGATGCTACCTGACTGATTGTTCATCATCCGAATAGCTTTGGATTTGGCCAGTTCAAGTGCTGTCACCCAGTGTTGCCGCTCCACCTCAGAGCTTGCTTTCAGGTGGTATGTGCGTCCACTATCTGACAGCACAAAGGTGCAGGAGTCCTCAATGTCGATGTGGGTGGTTGCCAAGTTAATCGTTCCTCTGCACGTGTGCCCCATCTCTGCCTGGGTCCTGGAAAAACATAAGTAAATATGGCACAGTGAATAATCTTACCAATGTTGCATGTGTGTCTAATCACTAATCACAACCTCCTTCAGGCATTCAAATATCCAGTAGCTCACTTATAACTGGCAGAATATATTGCAGAAACTTATTGATTCTTATGGAGGAAGCTTCATTACCTACGTTACCAAATTGTCTTTGACTTTCTCGTGACTCACACAGGGTAGCAATTCACAGGTTCAAGGCTCCTTTTCATACTGCCCTAATCTGTTTACTCTTCACAGGCAGCAAAAGCAAACTTCAAGTTGCCAATTCTGCTGACCCTCATTCAATGCGCAAACAAACATTTTCTAGCATAACAAAATGAAGAGAAGCAAAAGCCATATATGAACCAGGGCTGCTAAAGAAAATAACATCATACCTAATACCATTTCACCCAACTCAGCTTAAAAAGAATTGTTGGAACCCCGAGACCAGATTGATTGCCAATTTCTTTTTAAATCAGTACAAGCAAAGGTATTAAAAGAACTACATAAGATAAGTAACAATTTATGTTTTATATAGAAAACTATTATTGATATAATTTGGTAAAATTTATTACATTACCAGCTCATTATTAAACTCTTGGAGCGGCAGCCACTTGCAGTGCTAGTGAAGCAGCTGTGTATGGGGTTCTGCACACTTCAAACAAACATCATCTGGACGTCAGCAGCAAACCAGCAGCCGGCCCTGGGACCATTATCCAACTGATCTTCAAAGATATTACCACAACATCAAAGGAAAATTGGGAACCAAGTTTGATGAGTTTGCAAAGCGCATGCAGAACTGATAAATTGGTCACATGACACCACACACTGTGAGGAAGCACAAGATTTTAAACTGCTTAGAGTTCACTGGTGATACAAATGCAAGCTGAATTTTTTATGCTTTTGCAGTGCCAACTACTGTGACCTGAATGTTAATACTGCATTGACATGGCTGTGTCAACCAATGAGTTGAAGGCAAGCAGAGAAAAGTTTCTGAAATTATGAAAATACAGGTCCATTCTGCTATAACAAAACAGTTGCTTTCCTCTGCAACCTCGTGCTATAGAAAATTGCATTATTGAACCATTATTGAAAAATCACACTGTAGAAGATCAGTAAAAGAAAACTGCCATGCCCATTGAGCAGAATCCGTTATCCAAACAAAATCTACAATTTGTCAATTGCATTACAGGCAATTCACGCTGAAGAAATGCATGTTATAGCAGAATGACCCATAATAATAAAAAATAGAATTCCCAAAATCTTAATCCAGAACTGTAGCAAGGCCTGCTGATAAAAGCAAGATAATTTCTCCAGCAAAATGTTTCAAGAGGGAAGTATATTTATATAATACAAGTTATATCTGTAAAATCCACCAGTGAACAGTGACTGATAGGAGGATTTCCCAATTGCATCCATTTAGACTTGGATTATGGCATCAATATATGCAGCTGAATATTAGTGAAACTTCTTGTTTTTGAATAAAGCACACATGTCTCAAATTATGACATTCTTCTAAAGTATCACACAGTATTGCTTCACCTTAATGTGGATTAGAATCTCCTGCTGCACAACAACTTTGCCAAAACTACTCAGTAACTGGTCAGTGTAATTTTCGAAAGGTACCATAGGAGCTTAGACGTAGTGATCTGTACATTTTTTTAAAAAAAAATCTTTACTGTTGAGAAATTCCCATCGGCTCCTAACACAATAGCTCAAGAAGAGGAACTTAGCAATGGAGACACTTCCTACTTCCAAGAGACCGAGAGTCAAGTCTAAAACGAATCCCTGAATGTCAGTGTTAATTAAACAAACAAAAACTGCAATTTTGAAACAGTAATCGTGCTTAGGATGCCATGGATAATCCTACAACAAAAGCCTATGGGCTGAAGATAAAAGTCTCAGAGCACAAGTCATATATTACCTTTCCCAATAGTTTCATTGCAGTGGTAACAATGTAAATGTTGCAGCTGTTTTGCAAAGAATGGGTGGCAGCCACTAATTATTTCAAGATGATCAGTCACCAGCTGCTCAGCATTAGGATTACAGCTGTACAAACTACTGTCTACTTAACAACCACCTGGAAACAGAGGTGGAGATGGAAGCTAACTAGCTACTTTGTGACCTTATTAAATATCAGGCAGTAACATGATATACAACATTCAATTATATCAGTCTCATGTGAACCACAACTGAAGTACAATCACTTGGATAATGATCACCTCAAGCATTCCTTAACTTTTAAGGCCTTTGTATATCAATTAGGTAATGGTCAAAGTAATCCAATATGATGACGATTCTTCAGTGTGCACAGGAGCTTTGCTGATCATGCATCAGCTCAGATACCCACACTGCAGGTTTTCATCTCTGACTTGCACTTTGCAATATAGCAAAAACAGATGGTGCATTCAGGGACAGCAGGGGGCAAGTCCTTGGGCAGGGCACAAGAAACTTCAAGGAGAAAGCGAGGACTGCAGATGCTGGAGATCAGAGCTGAAAATGTGTTGCTGGAAAAGCGCAGCAGGTCAGGCAGCATCCAGGGAACAGGAGAATCGACATTTCGGGCATAAGCCCTTCTTCAAGCTTTGCTCAGCTTGGTGGCAATGTTGTGCTCCAGGGTACCATCAATGAGTAGAATATATCCTGAACAGCAGCACAGAAGGTGATGCATTGATAGACTTTTCAGTTGCGCAATGCAGGTTCCATAAAGATTGGAGAAGCACAAGCATAATGTGGTGCCACTGTTTAAGAAGGGCGGTAAGGACAAGCCAGGGAACTATAGACAGAGAGCCTGACGTCGGTGGTGGGCAAGTTGTTGGAGTGAATCCTGAGGGGCAGGATGTACATGTATTTGGAAAGGCAAGGACTGATTAGGGGATAGTCAACATGGCTTTGTGCGTGGGAAATCATATCTCACAAACTTGATTGAGTTTTTTGAAGAGGTAACAAAGAGGATTGATGAGGACAGAGCGGTGAGGCCTGTGACCAGTGGAGTGCCACAAGGATCGGTGCTGGTTCCTCTACTTTTTGTCATTTAAACAAATGATTTGGATGCGAGATAAGAGATATGGTTAGTAAGTTTGCAGATAACACCAAAATTGGAGGTGTGGTGGACAGCGAAGAAGGTTACCTCGGATTACAACAGGATCTTGATCAGGTGGGTTAATGGCTGAGAAGTGGCAGATGGAGTTTAATTCAGATAAATGCGAGGTGGTTAGGATATATGGTCGGCATGGACGGGTTGGACCGAAGGGTCTGTTTCCATGTTGCATATCACTATGACTCTATGTGGTGTCCTTTGTGATGACGATTCTTCAACAGAAAAGTGGCCAGCTGCATGGAACATCAAACATAACCATACGAGTGCATCCAGATAATCACCAAAGGTTTGCATGCTAATGTCTTTGCAAATTGAATAGGTTATACTCTAATCTTGCTTTTGCACTCCCTAATCAATTACAGAAAAGTGTTCTGAAGATTGTTGCTTCCAGTAAAGTGTGGCTAGTTAACGCTTAATGAGAAAAGGAGACATGGAAGTAGGAACTTTATCTCACCTGTGGCCTCATGTGCAGCAGTGGAATCGCAGATATCAATCAACATCAATGCCCAATACATAACAACTTTCAAACACAGATGTTCCTTCAGATTAAAATTTTTTTTACTGTTTTTGATGTAAAGTAGCAACCTTGATGCACACTTGGTCCAAAATGCCATGACCAGACTGGATGGACAACTAATTCAAATGAGTTAGTCCAGAAAAGTCAAAAGGTTAGGAAGCTGGAGCAATACTTGATGAAACTCACTAAACCAGTATATTTAGGGTAACGATTAAGTCCTCATATGCCAACAAATGGGATAAGTAATCTGTGGCACTTGCTGCTATCCAGTTACAGTTTGAATGAGAAACAGGTAAAAACCAAAGGACTGCAGATGCTGGAAACCAGAGTCTAGATTAGAGTGGTGCTGGAAAAGCACAGCAGGTCAGGCAGCATTCGAGGAGCAGGAAAATCGACGTTTAGAACAAAAGCCTTTCCTGATGAAGGGCTTTTGCTCGAAACATCGATTTTCCTGCTCCTTGGATGCTGCCTGACCTGCTGTGCTTTTCCAGCACTACTCTAATCTTGAATGAGAAACAATCCAGCAAGGTTCTAGGAATGCTATGTCTCTGTACATAGATAATAAAAGGGTCCTGTTCACTGTGTTTGAAGACCAAATAACCTCTATATCTGGATTGTCCCAGTAAGACCTCATGACATGATGGCAGTGGTTTAAAAAATAAGATACTTGCTCCTACAGCAATAGGAGTAGTATTCACCATTACCATGAAAATGTAAAACAAAAGTTGACTAGCAGCAGATATACTCCCACACAAACAGGACACCAGGTAAGTACAGACAAACACAGATGTGCTCCAGATACTGAAATGCAAAAGGTTGGGGGGGATGGGGAGAGGGAGGGAGGAGGGGAGGGGTCTTGGTATGCCTGCATCAAAAGACACAGCAAATATAAACAACAGCTAAAGGCCTGCAATGCCAAACTGATCACCAGCCCAAGCACCACAGGAGACTGACCACAGCATGGATGTGCTGTGCATTTGGTTTTAATCCATCTATCAACTTCACAGACCTTTCAAGGGCCCAGACAAACTGCCCAGCTGCCAAAGAGGGTCACAGAACTGAAACAGCACCATAGCAGAAACAGAACTGCAATAAAAGCTACCAAACACAATTTTACAGCTACTGAAAATGGCATGATGAAGCATTACAGTCAGGAAAAGTCTTGCCCACACCCCAGAAAGCCACGATTGTCGTCATGGTGCTCCTCATTCATCACAGATGCTTGTGTTTGGAATAGACAAGACAGAGAGAGGAATACACACTTCTGCAGCAAACTCCTGTTTATGGAGAAGTTAATGGCCAGGATAATCAATACTAATGTGCAGAAATTGCTTCCCAACAGCCGCCACAACACACACGTTACTCTGGACATAGGGACTACAGTTAACATGTTGCCAGATAACTCAGCTGAGAGAGTTTATCCTACAATCTTCATCTGTCAAATTATTCAGCCCATAAGATCTTTGGCAACAGGTCAGCTTCAGAAAACTATATGACACAAACACGAACCTCCCCATGATTGGCTATAATGGCTACTCAGAAGAAGAGCCTGCACCATTCTCAAACTCATCCTTAAGCCAGTCACAGTTGTCAGCTAGATTGCCACAAGTGAGTTTGAACAACAGCCCCCATCGTCTCTTTACAGGCCTAGGGGGAAGTTTAATACTGTGTACAGCATCACATTCAACCAGATGTTAACTGTTTGTACACACCAGGAAGGTCTCACATCCATTAAGGATTGAGGTGAAGCTCAGGAAGCATCTTATTTCAAATGTCACACATTACAAGTTACTCAGCTGTGCTACATGTCCCTAAACCAAATTGATCCTTTAGAACTGAACCCTTTCAATAAAGCTGTGCAATGTGAAACACATTTAGTGACATGTGTGGAGGAGAATCTGTCTAAGCTTGCAAATGGCAGATGCTGGCAAATACTGTTGAATTAAAACTGTTGACCATATTGATAATACTTCATGGATTTATTCTTTCAATTGCCTGCTCATTGACATCACATTTGCAACAGAGGATTTTTCAGCATCCAATACATTGAAAACTTGGAAGGTGTTTATGCTATGTGGACAAGACTTTCATCCACAGGTCCACTAAAACAAGTGACAATGGAAATATAGAAAATCTCATGTTAGGTTACAGAATGCTGGGTCAGATCTAGTACCAAGTGTATCCAGACATCAAGTACCACTGATGGCATAATGCATTCATTAGCAAAAGAGTGTCCAACTGCATCATCTGCACTACTCACAGAAAGGCGCAGACAAAATCACTTCTACCCTCCTCTTTTCCAACCTAGGCCTTGGGAATGAATTGGTACTGAGCTTGGACTTCAGTGATGTTACTCATCACAGTCAACTATTATTCACAATTGATCATGGTATAGAAATAGTGGAATGTTGCTAGTCTGCTAAAACAACATATGTGAAAGCAATTGTGCCACAGAGTTTCATCTCCCGAATCATGCCAAATCTTGTCACCAAGACACAAAAGGGAAATTCAAGGCCTGGAGGAAGTGTAGAAGAACACCACACCTACTTGATGAAGGGCTTATGAAGGGCTGACATATTCCTGATGAAGGGCTTATGCCCAAAATGTCGATTCTCCTGCTCCTTGGATGCTGCCTGACCTGCTGTGCTTTTCCAGTGCCACACTTTTCAATCATACCTAGCTATCCATTGTTAAAGAGAATTAATTTAGGGCAAAGACTGGACAAATTAATGTTGTTCAGCCTGTAAAAAGATGAGGGAAATGTACCATTGTGATAATGAAGTTGGTGAAACAAATGTAGAATTAATAAATCCGTGCTGAGCAAATTTTGGATGTAAATTAAAACACGTTTCCCTATACTGTGTGGTCTTTAACTTTCTGACTAGTCTGCTACATGGGAATTTGTCAAATGTCTTACTGTGATCTATGTAGTCGATATCCACAGCACCAACTTCATCAATTCCCCTTGTTATTTACTCAGAAAAAAATACAAGATACAAAGTAACTAAGTCAATATTTCTGTCTTAAGTACTTAAATGTATTGTGTATACAATTCTCATTAATACAATAGAGACCAGCAGTGTGGTAGGGAACAACATTTACTAAATGTGTGAGGATGGCACAGCCACGAAAGGTAACGTGCATTCCAGCAGCATGATTTGTTTATAATGTTGCTGATGAATTAAGGAACGATATTTTCGAGAACGCTTACCTCTGCTTGCAATAACGCAATTCCAACATGATTGTTTAGTACATTTCTTTCTGCGCATGCGCTGTCAGTGAAATTTCCGCTCAGTCTATGCTTGCACTGATCTTCGTGCTGTTCTGCACATGCACCAGTGTCAGCTGCTGACAGAGCAGTTGTGAGAGGTACTGTACAGAGAGTAGTTTTCTGAGGGAGATACATTGAGCAGCTTCCTGTGAAAGGTACACTACTCCTAGGTTACCTGTGCCCCTCCAATTTTTCAAAAAACCAATGACAAGAACGTTAGCTGGAAGTGTCCTGGTGATACAATTGCAGGTGGTGATACAAAAGGCTATCACACTGGAAAAGAAGCTAGATGTTATAAAGCATTTTGAGCATAAAGGAGAGAATATACTCACTTAACAGCAATAAGGGAGTCTACCTTAAATGTACTGTGTTAAATTTGCTTTTATTTTGTGGAGGAGTACGATTTATACCTTCATTCAGGCTGCACTACTTTTGTGTTAAACTTATGGGTGATTTTTGAGTGATCGTTGGTGATATTTTTTGCCAGTCTGCCCCATCCCATTTTTCCTATAGGCTCCATTATTTCTATTTAGCAATTTTATATTAAGCGAGGTTTTGCTGGAACACAACTATGATGTGAGAGGAGAACGGCCTGTATTTACGAATTGGGAAAGCAAGTGCATCTCTGATACAACCAGCAACTTATTCATCAGCAAAGTGATGATGAGTATTACGATCAAGCCTTGCACAAAGTTCCCCATTCATTATGGTTCCAGGTGGAATGGGCAAGAAAGGATGAACTGGCTCCCTTTCTTTGTTCACCCATCCTCAGTGTGTTGCAATAGTGTTAATATTAAACAGGACCCCTTGGTACCTGGAGCATATGTCTTACAAAGCACACACACACACAGTTTCCAAAGGACAGATAGTTTAGGATGTGGCTATTGAAGTGGAGATTTATCGCATTGGTTTTGCAATCCTTAGTTTTTCAAACATTGAGATTCTGTAGTTTTGATTCATTTAAACTGTAATTGAAGTCCAGCATTCAAGGTATATGATAGAGTCATTTTATTGTCCTGTTCCTCTTTAGTCTGGCTACTAGCTAGCTGAGAGAAAGGCACTCTTTACCTGCAATACAGAAGTGACTAGGGGACAGTTCTTCGACTGACTTTCATAGAATGCTAATATGCAAACCTAGGCTGGTACACATGGAAACGTTTAGTCTTACTAGCCTATTCTAGTAGAGTTGAAACTGTCTTTTTAACTCCAATCTTTGTGTATTCTTCAAAATGAGCTTGGGTCACAATCCATAAGGTATGGCTTGCTGTTGAGCAGGGGCTAGTCAGCCCTCCATTATTCTTTCAGTCACACAAGGTCACTCTCCAATCTGTTAGAGCTTTCTTTCATATTTTTAGGTTCTCCATTGCATTGGCACCACACAGAATTTTTTCCAGCCTGCCACCGAAATTAACCCTGCCTTATTTCATCTTTGTCGCAGTCCTCTTTTTAAAAAAAAAGTTGATAATTATTAAGGAAAGGGTGGATGTAGAGCTCGAGGTAGAGAACAGGATAGCTGGTTTAACTTTCTGATCACAAAATGACACGCAGAGACGCAATGAGCTGAATGTTCATCACTGTGCGCTCAAATCGAGAGAGGTGCATAAAGTCTCTGTGACTCTAGCATGAAATCCAGGCTGACATTCCAGTGCTGTATTGTCGGAGATGCTGGCTTTCATGTGCTCCAGTCCCACCTCAGATGAACATATAAAAGGACCTAAGTGCTTTTCAAGACAAATCAGGAGATTTATTCCCAATTTCTTTGTCAAATTTTTCTCCTTAACTAACATAAATCAATCAAATTTGCTGATCATTATCACACTGTTGCCTGTAGGTCAGGTTAGTTGTGCATTTTCCTACAGTACAATAATGATTCCACTCCACAAGGTACTTTGGGATTTGTAAATTACAATGCTTTAAGTATTGGATGATAATTTAAATAGAAACAATATGCAAAGCTGGGAAAAAGACTCGACAATGGCATTAAGTCATGCTGCTCCTTTGTTGAGCTGGTACAAATTCAATGGGCTGAATAGCCTCCTTCTCCACTGTACCACATCTATGATTCTGTAGTATGTCCTCAAGTCATGAAAAATTATATATAAATGCAAGTTTTATTCATTTTTTGTGCTGTCAATATGTATGGAATTTTGGAGAATCCCACCTCAGCAATGCCCAACAATCTTGTTTCTAAAAAAAAACGCCTGAACATTCATTAATTTTAATAATGAAAACTGGTACATTAGACCAAGAGAAGGATTACCATAAGAGTACAGACAAATCACCGTGACTTGAGATTTTAAAAACTTTTAGATTAACAAGGTGAATTAACTATGGCATATTCATGCAAATGACTGTGCAACGGACACTTGTAAAATCCATAATAAACAAAGTTACACACCATTGCTAAGACCCTATGTTATTGGTGATAATCTTATCACGTTTCTGAGAATATCATGTGAGTACAGTTTGAATTGAATACAGAAGGTACATTTACAGATGATACTCAACTGATGTCAGTGCTGATGAGTGACATTGCTGCTACTGAGGAGAGCACAATATAAGAAAGAAGCAACTCAGAGGTGTTATCACATCAACAAGTCACCCTTTATTTACACATGAACAGTCCTCAACTAAAGCACTGCCTCAGAGTCAGCTACGAGAGTTTCAGTATCTCTGACACTCACCGTTTTTATCTGTCAGCCAGAGCTCCCTAACTGAACCAGATTAACAGTACCCCCTGAGTCTGCAGACAAAGGCTGGTCCTTTTTCTCGAAGAGCCTCCTGGGGCATTTTAGCACCTGGTCAGGTTCCTCCAACTTAGCATCCGATACAGGCAGCTTGTGACTCTTTTGCCAGGAGCATCCTGGTTGAATTTCATTCTCTTCTTCCAGAAGCAAAGGCATCAAGGCAGCTACATCCATCATGTCCATCTCCGATTCTGAGGACTCTACCACGCTTGATGGAGAAGGTGATTTCACAGGTTCCAGCAGCATTTATGAATTTTCCAAGGGGCAGGGCACACTTTAGACCCACCTGGTTTGTGAATTTTGTATAGTTCCCATGCTTATTTACAAACGTCACACCTACCCAAATTTTATACATCACTGCTCCTCACCTTGCGTCAACCAGGCTTCTTACCTATGCAGGGCCATTTCCATGATTCTCAAACCAAACTTTGTTCCCTGTATCAAACTCTCTCTCTCTCTCTCTCTCTCAACTGGAGGAGTCCTGTGCCTGGCATTGGCATTCTTCATGCTGTTTCACCCTCCTTGCAACTCTGGGAAGATCAGACTTAGCTTGGTGGGGAGTCTTCTCTGCAGGAGCTATCCCTGTAGTTGTATGTAGGTGATCCTATAATCCAGTAAGAACCGTGACAGCTTGGTATTAAATGAGGCAGTAGGCTGTTTCTTCAAGCTCGTCTTTAAAGTCTGGACTCCTCTTTCTGCCATACCATTGATGGGAGGTATGGAGCTGTCCTTATATGTTGAATGCATTGAACATTTTGAATATATATGTTGAATATTGAATATATTGAATTATATGTTTAATATATGTTGAGCGTTGAATATCTCGAGTTATATATTGAATCCCATTCAATGTTTAAGAAATAACCAAATTCCTGGCTGGTCAATGATGGCGTGTTACCTGTAACCAACATTTCCAGGACTCCGCTTGTTGAAAATGACTGCAAAGTTTTTCTGTCACTGACCCAGTGTTTGATGAATATCACAACCAACCATTTTCAGTGGGCATCTCCAACGACTAAACAATATTGAACCCATGAAAGGATCTGCATAATCGACATTGAATAGTGTCCAAGGTTTACGCAGCCATTCCCATGGATATGGGGGAGCTGCTGGCAGTAATTTTTGTCCTTGTTGGCACCCTGGACACTTCCCCACCAATGCCACCAAGCCTAGCCACCAGTCACAACTTATAAAGTCATAGAGCATGAAAACAGACCCTTCGTCCAACTAGTACATGCTGACCATGTTTCCAAACTAAACTAGTCCTACCTGCCTGCATTTGGTCCAAATTACTCAAGCATTCCTATTCATGTGCTTATCCAAATGTCTTCTAAACGTTGTAACAGTACTTTCATCCACCACTTCCTCTGGCAGTTCATTCACACATGAACTACTGTGCAGCAAAACAGTTGCACCTGGTGTCCTTTTTAAAACGTTGCCTCTCACCTTAAAAATACGACCCCTGGTTTTGAACTCCTCTAAGCTGGGAAAAAGACCCTGGCTATTCATCCTATCCATGCCCCTTAAGATTTTATAAACCTCCATGAGGTCACCCTTCAGCCTCAGACATTTCGGGGAAAGAAGCCCCAGCCTATTCAGCCTCTCCTCATAATTCAAACCCTCCAGTCCCCTTTAAAACAAACTAAGTACGGGTTTGTGGTCAGTGATTCTCACAAAGTTTTGTCCCTCAAAAGGTATTGGTGGAACTTCCAAATATGACTAGGTAAAAACAATGACTGCAGATGCTGGAAACCAGATTCTGGAGTAAACTGGTGCTAGAAAAGCACAGCAGTTCAGGCAGCATCCGAGCAGGAACTCTGCCTGTATTCCTGATGAAAGGCTTTTGCCCGAAACGTCAATTTTCCTGCTCCTCAGATGCTGCCTGAACTGCTGTGCTTTTCCAACATCACTCTACTCCAGCATCCAAATATGACTGCCAATCCTTCTTTGTTTATCTAGGCATATTTATGCTCTGCCAACGTCCAGCATGCATAAGTCCTCTACACTGGACCACCTCAGAGATCATACAACCCCGATGCCATACAGGAAGGTATTGCATGTCAATACCAGATTATTCTTGGGATCATAGTGTGCCAACACCTTGGAGAATGATAGCTGTTTCGTTATTTCATTGAAATCTAGTGCTCATCTATATAACCATTTCCAAGGCTGACCCTTTTTTAGGAGTTGATGCAAAGGTGCCAGCATGGATGCCAGGTTATGTATGACAGCTAACCGATGAAGGAGCAGCGCTCTGAAAGCTAGTGCTTCCAAATAAACCTGTTGGACTTTAACCTGATGAGATTTTTTAAACTTTGTACACCGCAGTCCAACATTGGCACCACTACATCAAAATTATCTTTCCATAAGAAATGACCTAAGCTCCTGGACAGTTGTGGGAGCCGGGGCACCTTTGATCACTCTCACTTTATCTTCCAACGGGTGTAACCCGGCCTTGTCAACTCTGTAGTCCAAGTAGGCCATATGGGGAGGCTGGAATATGCATTTTTCCCTTCATAGGTGTATACGTGTCTTGGAAAAATATCTTAGGACCATGTCCAAGGTCTCCAAACATTCCCTACTAGTTTACTGTTATCAGGATATCATCTAGGTAAACGACAACCTGAGGGAGACATTGAAAAATGTTCTCCATCATCTGCTGATGTTGGCTGACGATATCCCAAATGGTACTCTCTAATGGAGGTATGAGTCCTTATGCTTATTAATTGTAGCATATTTCTGGGAATCCTGGTCTAAATACAAATAAGCATGCATCATGTCCAGGTTTGCAAATAAATCCTCCAACCAACATATTGGATATTTATCCAACGGTGTAAAATGGTTTACCATTTGTTTAAAATCCCCAAAAAGTTAATCCAACCTGTCAGGCTCAAAATTCATTCAACTGGTGTTGCCCATTCTATGAACAGGACTAGTTTGATGATCCCTTCATTTTCAAGCCTTTGATGTTTGCCTCTACTTTTGACCATAAGGCAAATGGCACTGGGCAGGCCTTGCAGAATCAGGGAATTGCTTCCTGGTCAACATTCAAGATGGCCTTGGCTCCTCCGATAGTCCCTAGACCGTCCTAGAAGACTTCTAGGTATTTAATTATGACTTCATTCAGGCAGCCATTTTCTAATTGAAAAGTGTTGAACTAATCTAGGTAGATCTCTCTCAACCAATTTTGTCCCATCAAGCTTGAGCCCAAGCCTTTCACTACAATCATTGGTAACTGCTTTGCATAAGAGATCAGAACTGAAGTTGTACCCTTAATTTGAAAAGGTTCCCTTGTTTAGGTTCAGCCCAGCTGAACTCTTCTTCAAAGTTAAGGGGTGGAATTCAAAGCGAACTTTATTAAAAACCGATTCAGTGATATGGCTATGGCAGTATCGACCTCCATTAGAACCGGATGACCATTTAACCAGATATTTATCTTGATTGGCTCTGACTTTGATGTTGCTAAAAACCGTAACTCCTCCAAACCAGATGCAGGGTATGATCTCTTCTGGATAGCCACCTGTGATTTATCTTACTCAATTTGCTTCTAGTAGCACATTTTTGCTATCGCGAGTCTGCATACAGGCAGCAACTACAATGGCTTGCCAGCCAGGATCCTGAAGAACATTTTAACCATTTGGCCAAGGTTTGGCTTTGTTGTGGTTCACCCTAGAGTCCCTCTGATCATAGTCGGTCCTGAATGAGGCTAGGCAATTGCTTTCACTCAAATGGTATTCCCCAAGCTTAGTTAGACTGGCAAGGGTGTCCACTCCCAGAATACCCTACAATTCATACGTTCCAAATGCACATGATAAAGCCAGTTGTACTGCCTGATTGAAATCCAGTTAGTTTTCAGCTAATAGGCCTTTTGCATTGTTACATCATTAATCCCACATACTAGACAACCCCTAAACATCCCATTAAGGGTTAAACCAAATTCTCAGGCTTTTGCTGGTCATCTTAACCTGGTCAAAAAGCCCAATGTGGGGTCCTCTGGTTCTCGAATCGCCAAGTAAAAGCTATGGTGACTCAGAATTAGAGGTGACTTGGGATCGTAATATTCCTTATCTGTGTCAGTCAATTCCTGAAAAGAATCTCGTTCCTCAGGAAAGCCAGACTCCTCATGACTGAAAAAGCTGCAGTTCTACAGGCCATCAGGAAAATTAGTCAATGTTTTTCATTTGCCACAATGTCATTTACTCGAAAATACAATGCATTCTTTCCACGTATTGGACTCAGTTCTTGACAACAGGGTTGAACTAATCAAACTTGCTGACAAAGGCATGATGTAAGTAAATGCTTACTCCAACTCAAAACAACTGTTGTGAGTGTGTTTCTTCAGGATCATGCTTTATCCTTGTTGCCACTGAAATAACCCCACAGAGGAGAGTATCCCAGCACCAAGTCATCAGAGTCAGCTACCAGAGTGTCAGTATCTCTGACACTCACTTTTTATATATCAGCCAGAACTCCCTGATTGGACTAGATTACAGCCCCAATCAGGAAACTCCAATCCAATGAGATCTAGCTGGTTGACCTTGTTACAATCACAGTTGACTTTACATTTCCAACATCACCAAGACTCAATTCCTTGAGAGGCCCTTGAGAGACTGGAGCCTGGTGTTGGTGACTGCTATAGTAAAAGGGGAAGGAGGTGATTGGTGTGTCACACACCCCTAATTCAATCTCATAATCCCTGTATAAAAATCTCTTGCATGGAGCATTTCAACGACTATTGCTGTACAATCAAATACTCAAAAAAAAGCATGCGCTCAAGCTGCTCAATAGTTCATGCGGAACAAAGGTTCTTCTTAACTAGGTACCAACATCAGTTCTGGAAGCGGTGCTGATTGCTGAGAATAAAAGTTAACAGTTATGAACCAGGGCTTCAGATTAGAAACAGAAATGATCTGCTCACCCCATTGCAAGTGTGCCTCCCATCGGCCCCCCTCCTGGATGAAGGCCGCTGCATGATGGTGAGCAGGTGCTGCTGAGGAATAAAGGAGGAAGAAAAGTCAGAGATTCAAATGAATTATAAAAGGAAATGTCCAACTCTTGCATGCAGAAAAGGACATGCAGTGTTTAAGTATGGAGTGAAATCACCAGCAAATACTCTGGACAGCAGGTAACTTGCAACTACTTTTCTTCCACCTCAGAGTAGTCTTTCTGAATGGGTTGTCTCTTCCACAATTTTATTCCTTCCTCCTCCTGAGCATCTGATACTCGGTATGGTAAAGTTCTATATCCACTGCTTTAAGTCAATGTTCAACTCACCATTATCTATTTAAATATTAAATATTGTTATATAGGCTGGAATCACAGCCAAGATACTTACCTGTGTCAGCTTTACACAGTTCATTGGAAATCATGGCATCAATGGAAACTGGAAATCTCTGGCTTTCCTTTCTTGGTCCATTAATGCTGAAGTCAGATGTAGCATTTTACCACTGGCCTGACCAAGATTAGTTTGTTTAGTGCAGATTAAAGGTTTACATGCTCTATACAGCTCAATCAATGACCCTTGTTCTAGAATCAAACATGCAATTAATTTTCACAACCTTTTGATCTTCCTGACTACTTATTTATATTCCATGAACATTTGGAAAGGAAGTCTAAACTAAATACTAAGAGTAGTTCCCATCAGTTGATAAGCACCTTGGGATATTGGGTCAAGTTCAACAATTTCACATCATTACCACTGCTCCCATTTCTTTCCCCCCCAGACAGCTGTGGTCAGCAACAAACCTGCAACTGCCATTACATCTCAAGACCATCTTTTAGTGTTATTGAGTCAATGACAAACAAGGAGACTTTCTTGATGTTTCCCATTCCATCCCCTTTTGCCTTGCATCAACAGTTCTTTTGTCATTTTATTGCTCCTGCCTTCCATCCTCTATTTTATTTTTTACTCTCTTTTGTTCCTACTTCTGAACTAGTTTCAATCATTTCCCAAATCTTAACACTGCTATTGTCAGCCCTGCTGAGTACCTACAGTATTTTCAGTTTTTATTTCTGATTTATCATATCATGAATGTTGCAATGATTATCTATTATCTAAATAAGTTTTTTTTTAAAAAAGATTCATTCAGGAATTCTGGATGTCACTGGCTAAATCAGCAATAATTGCCCATCCCAAACTGCCCTTCAGAAGCTGATGGGGAACCGTTTCTTGAATTGCTGCAGTCTTTCAAATGCAAGGATACACGCAACATTATTACGAATGATGTTCCAGAAGTTTTATCCAGCAACAATAAAGGGGCAGCGATATAGTTCAAAGTAAAAGGATGGCATGTTGCTTGGATGGAAAGTTGCAGTGATAAAGGAGAAAGAACAGTCAGAGACTCCCCCACCCCCTACATTGGTTAAATGCAGAAACATGATGGGGCCCTCAAGTTAGCATTCGTTGCCGACTTAACGACCTCAAATACCCATAGGCAAATGGGCTGCCTAACAACAGTGGCACTGCTGGTAATAATTGCTGTGGGGTCCCTTGCATCTACTGTTCTTGTCCTTATAGGCAGTAGAGATCATAGGTTCAGAAACTGCTCTGAGGGGAAACTCAGCAAGTTGTTACAGGGCATCTTGCAGGTTGGTGGTAGAGGGGGTGAATGTTCAAGGTGGTGAATTGGTGCCAATCAAGCAGGCTGCCTTACCCTGGAAGGTGCAAGCTTAGAGTGTTGTTGGAGCTGCACCTATCTGGGCAAATACCCATCAAAGGACTTATGCACAAAACATCTATTCCCCTGCTCCTTAAATGCTGCCTGACCTGCTGTGCCTTTCCAGCATCAAACTGCGACTCAAATACCCATTACACTCCTGACCTGTGTCTTATTGATGGTGGACATATTCTGGGACGTTCAGCGTGAGTATTTGCTGCAGAATTCCAGTCTTTGTCCTGCTCTTGTAGCAACAGTATTTAAAGTCAGTTCCTGTTCAATTTGTTAGTGGAGAATACATTGATGGTAACGGCATTGAACATCAAGTAACAATGGTTAGATTTACTCTAGGTCATTGCATGCACTCATGGCTCAACTGTTACTTGTTTTTCAGGTCTTGCTGCATATGAACACAAGTTGCTTAAGTTTCTGAGGAGTCATGAATGGTGCAGAGGATTGTGCAATCATGAGCAACAACCCTCCACGGACCATATGACGGAGAGGAAATCAGTGAGGAAGTAGTTAAAGATGGTTGTGACTAGGTCACTAGCCTGAGGGAGTTTTGCAGAGATGGAACTGAGATGATTATTCCACAACAACCACATCAATCTTCCTTTTTACTGGGTATGCAATGAAGACTCCCTCACCCCAAATTCCCACTGATTCCAGTTTTGCTCCTTGATACTGGACTTAATTGAATGCTGCTTCAGCATACAGGGCAATCATTCTCACCCCACCCAAGTGGCCCTGGCAGAATCCACAATGAGTGTCAGCAGGGTTTTGCTGAGCAAATGCTATGCGATAGCACTGTTGATGAACCATTCCCTCACTTTACTAATAATTAAGACTGAACTGAAATGTTCAGTAACATTTTTTCATTTGTTCTTACGATTTGGGCATTGCTAATCAGATCAGCATTTGTTGCCCATTTTTAATTACCCAGATGGCAGTGAAGAATCAAATATATTTCTGTAGGTCTCCTTTCCCATGCAAGTCAAACCAGGCAAGACTTTGGTTTTTGTCCCTAAGGGGACGAATTAACTAGTTAGGTTTTCCAACAAATGGTTTTATCTAGGCGAAGGTGAGTACTGCAGATGCTGGAGATTAGAGTCAGGAGTGTGGTGCTGGAAAAGCAAAGCAGGTCAGGCAGCATCCGACGAGCAGGAAAATCAACGTTTCAGGCAAAAGCCCTTCATCAGGAATGAGGCTGGGAGCCTTGGGGGAAACTAGTGAAATCCACACTGATGCCCTGGGGTTGCAGGGTCCTGATGCAGAAGATGAGGCATTCTTTCTCCAGGTGTCGGGTGGGGAGGGAGTGTCAACGGAGGAGGCCCCAGGACCTCTATGTCCTCAGCAGAGTGGGAGTTGCAGGTGAAACTTTGATGAATGTGTAAGGCTCCTTTGGGGCTTTGGACGGAGGTGAGGAGGGAAGTGTGGGCGCAGGTTTTGCAATTCTTGCGATGGCAGGGGCAGGTGCTGGGAGGCAAAGGTGGGTTGTTGGGGGGGGGGGGGGGGCATGGACCTGACAAGGTAGTCACGGAGAGAACAGTCTTTACGGAAAGCGAATGGGGTGGGGGTGATGGTGGTTTTATCTGTCATGATGGGAGTTGAACACAATTTTATTGGGTCACCGGATTAATAATCAGGCGATAATACCATTAGGCTACTGCCCACTGTTCGGTTTCTAGTAAATAGTAACCCTCAGGATGTTTATAGTGGGGTGTTCAGTAATATCTTTGAATGTCAAAGGGATAAGGGTTGGCTTCTCTCTTGTTGAAGATAGTCATTATCTGGCACCTGAGTGGCACAAAGGTGACCAAACTGATGGATGAAGATAAAGCGGTTGATGTGGTGTATATGGATTTCAGTAAGGCGTTTAATAAGGTTCCCTACGGTAGGCTATTGCACAAAATACAGAGGCATGGGATTGAGGGTGATTTAGTGGTTTGGATCAGAAATTGGCTGGAATTCAGGTACAACTGGTGTACCACAAGGATCTGTTTTGGGTTCACTGCTGTTTGTCATTTTTATAAATTACCTGGATGAGGGCATAGAAGGCTGTGTTAGTAAATTTGCAGATGACACTAAGGTTGGTAGAGTTGTGGACAGTGACAAAGGATATTGTAGGTTACAGAGAAATATAGAAAAGCTGCAGAGCTGGGCTGAGAGGTAGCAAATGGACTTTGAACCAGAAAAGTGTGAGGTGATTCACTTTGGTCGGAGTAACAGGAAGACTGAGTACTGGGCTAATGGTAAGATTCTTGGTAGTGTAGATGAGCAGAGGGATCTCGGTGTCCCGGTCCACAGATCCTTGAAAGTTGCCACCCAGGTTGATAGGGTTGTTAAGGTGACATTCGGTGTGTTAACTTTTATTGGTAGAGGGATTCAGTTTCGGAACCATGAGATCATGTCGCAGCTGTACAAAACTCTGGTGCGACTGCACTTGAAGTATTGTGTACAGTTCTGGTCATTGCATTATAGGAAGGATGTGGAAGCTTTGGAAAGGGTTCAGAGAAGATTTACTAGGATGTTGCCTGGTATGGAGAGAAGGTCTTCTGAGAAAAGGCTGAGGGACTTGAGGCTGTTTTTGTTCGAGAGAAGGTTGAGAGGTGATTTAATTGAGACATACAAGATAATCAGAAGGTTAGATAGGGTGGACAGCGAGAGCCTCTTTCTCTGGATGGTGACGGCTAACTAGAGGGGACTAGCTTTAAATTGAGAAGTTATAAAAAACAGAGATGTCAGAGGTAGTTTCTTTACTCAGAGTGTGGTAGGGGCTTGGAACGCACTGCCTGCAACAGCAGTAGACTCGCCAACTTTAAGGACATTTAAATGGTCATTGAATAAGCATATGGACAAGAATGGAATAGTGTCGGTTAGACGGGCTTCACAGATCAGCGCAACATCAAGGGCCAAAGGGCCTGTACTGTGCTGTAATGTCCTATATGTCACTTGTAGGCCCAAACCTGAATATTATCCAGGTCTTGCTGTTTCAGTATTGGTTTGTGCTGCATTTGATATTGCATTGGTTGATTTTTGTTGCTTTCCCCCCATTTCAGATATTCACGTTTAGTTTCACTTCTACTTTCCAAGTTGTTTTTGAGATCTCAGAGACTCTCCAACTGAAATGTTGACCTGTCTTTGCAAGCACTGTCCTCTGTTCAAATTTAAATTAATAAAGTTTTAATGTTTTTACTTGTATTACCCTTCCTTACTTTGTGCATCTTCTTGAGCCCTCTGATTTGTTTGTCACTCCCTCATGGACAGGAGTTGAGAACTCTCCAGAGCTGCCAACCACCCAGCCAGTTAGCAAGTGACACGCTACAAGCTCTGGTTATTCTTAATTATTTGCTGTTGCACAATACATGTTTTATGTTCTTAAAGAAGGATTAATGTTGTCAAGTTCAGGATGAGACCATTTGCATAACTAACATTTATTTGTTCAGTTTAAACTTTACTGCATCATAACATGTAATATTAACTCAGTTTATTTTAAACTGATTTTGTTCTTGAAATACCCTACATTTGAGCATAGTCTCAGAGTTTTACCAAACCAGTCACATAAAATAGCTTACCTCTCGCATCATGCCAACTCCAACAATTGAAAGAGGTTAGCCTCACAAATTTCCAAGTGGAATGGGGCTTTTTAAAAACTGTTTTATTTCAATGACAAGTAAACAAAATGTAGAGTGGGATTTAGCAGCAGTGAATAGCAAGGATAAGTTTTAGGAGAACTGGACTAATTGACATTGGTAGAGAGTTGGGTTGTGGTCCTTAGTAAATTCAGAAAGAACTGTTAAAAAGACAAATGGTGGGTAGAGAGAGGGGTGATTACATTCTACCCAACTGACTACAGCAAATGGAGGTCAGCAGAAACAATCCAGAACAAATACATTAAAACAAAAAAAAAAACAAATCTAAATTTGAAGCCAGCACAAAATGGTGGAGGATGCATCCTCCAATCAAAACCCCACCACCACCAGTGAGATACACTCACTGGGATTTTCCAGTTTATTCCCATTTTTGAAATTAGTAATATTCAACCAGGTGTATTTGAAAGTCTAAATGCATCCAATCGACAAGTAACGTATACTCAACCCTTTAGAGCAAATGGATAAACTCATAATAAATGGTCAGACTCACAGCAATAAACTTAATAAAATATCAATGTAATATTGCTAACATCTAACAGAGATTTTAAAAATCATGAGTTATCAAAAAACAAATCTAAATTTGAAGCCAGCACAAATTGGTGGAGGATGCATCCTCCAATTAAAACCCCACCACCAGTGAGATTTTCCAGTTTATTCCCATTTTTGAAATTAGTAATATTCAACCAGGTGTATTTGAAAGTTGGAATGCATCCAAATCGACAAGTAACGTATACTCAACCCTTTAGAGCAAATGGATAAACTCATAATAAATGGTCAGACTCACAGCATCAAACTTAATAAAATATCAATGTAATATTGCTAACATCTAACAGAGATTTTAAAAATCATGAGTTATCTACCTGCCTTCTCTTCCACTGGGTCCACATATACATTTAATCACAGTCTCTTCATTTGCTTTAAGCTACTGTGGATTATTTCTCAAATTTATGATCCAGATATTCTACCTCCATTCAGTTTTCAAAATCAAAAATCATTGTAAAATTTTCAATTTCATTCATATCTAGAATGTTGAAAGCAGTCTTTCCTTTCTCTAACCATTTAAAAGCTTTTAAAACGTGACCTTAATGTCATTTAATCACATACTTTGTTTACTCTCTTCATTTTGGTGAAAATCTTCTACTATGGTTATGTTTTACAATTAAAAAATACATTTTATCCTGATCAACTAGACATTGCATGTAGGGTCAGAAATCCCTCCAACTGGACTTTTATGAAACATGTAAAAATTAACCTCAAAACCCATGGACACAGTGTTGCAAATAAAAACAAATACAAACATATAAATTTAGATAGTAGCTGAGCATGCAGGATTCAACATCATCTAACTGCTATCATGGGATAATGGTGCAGGGAAATTCTATTATCTGCCCCTGTTTGATGTAATCAAGAGATTGACTATCTAACCCCATAGTATTGGAACCTGACCATTAATGGGTTCCTGTTGAGGAGGAAAATGGGAGAAATTAAACTTTTGTTCTTTTTGTGGGCCAGCTGTTGTCGCCATGTCATCTCCAATTGGAGAAATGTTTTTTTTAACCATGATGAACTGATTGTGCAGTCTGGACTGGGGGTTTTGTACATATAAAAGGACTGCATTTATTCATACCCGGTTGGACTGTATGAAGCAACGTTTTTGCATTCGGAAGAAGTAGCAGGTTCAGTCATCTGACTCAGGCCTACAACCAACTCTAAATGGATCAGCCTTGATTGAGATTGTAAGTGTTCCACGCAAATCATAGTTATCTTCGTCTGGAGGAGTCTGTAGTCAGGAGTGGTGGCGGGAGAATCAGTTGTAGTCAGATTGGTTTGTGTACCTCCAGTACTCACTAGGAGAGCCAATCATGCACAGAATTGTCAGTTATCAATCAAATCTGAGGGGTTTTTGGGTCTGAGAGGTTAAGGTAACCAACAAATCCAGGAGGTTTGGGTCTGAATTAACCAAGATTTGGACAGAAATGCTTTATCTATGATCTTTCAATAAAGGTTCATTTCTTAATACATTGTGGTGGATGTGTGTGTTTTGGATGGGAGTTGAAGTTAAATCATAGAGGAATTTAAATTGGATAAACCAATCAGGTATCATTTAGACAAGCTAGAGATTGCACAGTAGGTTTACTTTATTACTTTAAACAATTTTGTAGTTGGACCAAGCCCTGTGCCTTTGAGATTTTGTTTCTTGTAAAATCCTAAAGTCCAAGAACAACTGAAAGCAGGGGGGGGTGGGGCAGGCAGAAGAAGAAATAAGAATGGGAACCACCTACAGATACTTAAGCATGTTGAAGTATTAATACTAAAATGAACACTAAAACTTTGAACGTCATCAGAAACAAATTTATTCATTTGGTGACTTGCATTTCATTCTTATCTAGACATGGATTCTTAAATTATACACTTTATTGTCAGGCACTGCCATTTGCAATAAAACATTTAGCAGATTGACGCGGGGTATATCAGAGCATTGCCTGAATAAAGTCAATCCTCACATGCAAATTTATATTCCTTATCCAGCAGGGGAAATAATAAATGAGAGACTATGTCGTCTCTCAGTCACAATCAATATGTGTCTTCTAACGTGCATGGGTATACCTCTGAAGAAGTTTGGAAGGTACAGCACAGTGTAAAAAAAGTCAAGCTGCACACAACCAACATTCCCTCCAAGTTGTGCACTTGTAGGTGTATTGCACAGTGCATACGTAGGCTGTACACACAGGAAAATTACAGTAAACATTGGTTACGTTGCTCCTCTTTTCTTGCCCAGCCCTTCAACCTTTGTAGAGCAACACTCAGCTGGGATCAAGAGAACATAAGCATGTTTGAAGTGGTGGGCAACCCCAAGCCAGAAATGAGTAAAACAAAAGGTGGACAAGGTGTGGGACTACAGAAGAAGCATGAGCAAGACCAAGTGGTCAACTGAACATTTTTCCTTTCTCCTTCCACCTCCACATACAAAATGGATGGTATTCATGTAGCTCAAAACTGGAAACTGAAGTCAATGACAAGGCCAGTTTGAAATATAGATGTGCTAAAGCATATACCATTGTCAACTGTTAAATCAAGACAATTGGTGAAAGTGTGCTTATTACCCCAAGGTATCATTGAGAAAATGCTCCAAATAACTTAAGGATGTAATACAAATTAAATACATTCTAACATGCCTGTGCATATAAACCACAATAGTACATAGTCAAGATGTTCCTCTGTTGCCAGACAGTTCCAAGAAAAATGTCAAGAGCAACTCCAAGAATTCTTCATTGCATTAATTAATCTGACAAAGGCATTTCACACAGTAAGTCTCAAGGTTCTAAATTATGCTCCTGAGATCTGGATGGGCAAAATTGAAGAAAATGTAGGATTCACGTAGATTATGTAGAATTCATAATTCTCCAAATGCTTCATGGCGGCCATATGACTGCCAACTTTGAGTGGAAGATCTGAAACAGATGCTGTCTTAAATCAAGACCGAGGTTGAGCACGCTTGTAAGATTGTCCCCATGCTATTTAAAATCTACTTAACAGAGGCTATTTAAGTCAAAGATCAAATTTCCTCTGGTAAGCATTAAATACTGCCAAGATGGAAAGCTCTTCAATATCAGTTGCCTCCATGCCAAAATAAAACTGATCATTGGATCTTCAGTTCAGTTGACTGCTTTGTTGTTGACTGCATCAACTTAGAAATTACTCTCAATCTGTTCCAATCTATGCAATGCAGGTTTAGTCTACTGACATTTTGGAACCATTTCTGAAATCCAGCAGATGCAAGTTACAGATTTAACAAAAATTCAAACCAAGTCAATCATTTTTTAAGCAGGCAACTGTGCATTCTATTTTATGGTGGCCTACTAACATAAAAGGAAATACCAATGGAAGTTCTGGACCCACTATTGATACATTGGTGTTTGGACAGAGTCAACAGGTTTGCTTTATTACTCAAATTTCTGAGCAACTGACTGACCTCTCTGTGACAAACTGGCCAAGATCAGATCCCATTGCTAACTGCCCAGTGTTGTATCACTGAACCATTACTCATCCACTCATTGTCAACAAGTATTGTTTACCACACTGCATTTTCAGTCTAAAAATAAAGCACATTCAAGACAATGGTGTTAGTGGTTTAACATTTTGAATGTGCACTACTGACAGAACAGAGGGAATGACTCCAGTCATGGATTTCAAAATACTGACCTTCTTCCAAAGAAATTATAAACATCCAGAGCTGACTGAAGTACAGTGAATCATTTAGTCAGTAACTTTTTGAATTAATGTAGAGTTCATTACAGTTACTACTGTACAAGTTGTCTTGTTGAACCTTGCATCAGAGGGGCCTGATGCAGCCAGACACTAGTCAACAAGTGCAGCAGAGAGTTCTGTTCTAACAGAAACAAGACCATAACAGGAACAAGAGTAAGCCACTTGGCTCCTCAAGCCTGCTCCATCATTCAACAGGATCATAGTTAATCTGGCACTCATGTCTAGCTTCCTGCAACTTCCCTGTAACTCCTGATCTCCCCCACTGATCAAAACTCTATCTCAGCGTTGAAATATAAAAGTCCCAAGTCTCTCTGTGGCAAGGAGTTCCAAAGACACACAAACCTCAAAAGAGGAAACTTGTCCTCATCTCAATTGATGCTCCTTTATTCTGAGACAGTGCTCTCAAGTTATAGACTCTCTCATGTCAAGTCCCATAAGAATTCCATATGTTTCAATTAGATCACCTGTTATTCTTCTAAACTCCAGTGAGTAGAGTCCCAACCTGTTTCGTCTTTGCTCATAAGACAATTCCTCCATACCAGGGATCATCCTCATGAACCTTCTCTGAACGGTCTTCAATGAAATTATACCTTTCCTTAAATAATGGGACCAAAATTGCTCACATTGTTCTAGATGTGGTCTCACTAGCACCTTGTACAGTAGCAGTGAGACTTCCCTACTCTTATACTCCAATAAGGGCCAACATTCCATTAGTCTTTTGGATTATCTGCTGCATCTGTGTGCCAGCTTTTAAGTTTTGTCTACAAGTTCATTCAAGACAGTTTGTGTTGCAGCTTTCTGCGGTTTTTCCTCCCTCCCAAAATGAACAACTTCACGTCTTCCCACATTATACTCCATTTCTTGGAATCCCTACAGTGTGGAAACAGGCCATCCAGCTCATTGAGTCCACACCGACCCTCAGAAGAGCACTGTACCCAGACCCACTCCCCCTACCGTATCCCTACAAACCTATGACTAATCCATCTAGCTTGCATATCCCTGGACATTATGGACAATTTAGCATGGCCAATCTACATAACTTGCACATCTTTGGACTGTGGGAGGAAACTAGAGCACTTGGAGGAAACCCCATGCAGACACAGGGAGAATGTGCAACTTCACACAGACGGTGTCCAGGGGTGGAATTGAATGTGGGTCCCCGGTGCGGTGAGGCAGCACTTCTAACCACTGA
Organism: Chiloscyllium plagiosum; assembly: GCF_004010195.1. NCBI lineage: Eukaryota > Metazoa > Chordata > Chondrichthyes > Orectolobiformes > Hemiscylliidae > Chiloscyllium > Chiloscyllium plagiosum. The sequence goes on from NC_057734.1 coordinate 43,167,142, forward strand.
GCCACAGCGCCACCCCAACTTTTTGCCCTCTTGCAACTTGTCCTTCCACCTATTTTTGTGCTGTCTGCAGATTTGACTTCCGATATAAGAAATGTAGTTTGAAAGTGAGGTGGCCTTCAAATCTTTGGATCCTTCTCTTTATTTTCCAAGTTAACTTCCAGATGCTCAGAGTGAGTAAGGAGATAAGAACAGTCACAGGTAGATAGGATAGTGAAGGTGGCATTTGGTATACTTTCTTTTATTGCTCAGAAGATTAGAGTACAGAAATTGGAGGGTCGTGTTCCAGCTGTCCAGGATGTTGGTTAGACCACTTTTGGAATATTACATGCAATTCTAGTCTCCTTCCTATCGAAAGGATGTTGTGAAACTTGAAAGGGTTCAAAAAAGATTTAAAAGGATGTTGACAGGGTTGGAGGATTTGAGCTATGTATAGAGGCTGAATAGGCTGGGGCTGTTTTCCCTGGAACGTCTGGGGGGTGACCTTGTAGAGGTTTGTAAAATCATGAGGGGCATGGATAGGATAAATAGACGAAGTCTTTTCCCTGGGGTCTGGGAGTCCAGAACTAAAGGGCATAGATTTATGGTGAGAGGGGAAAGATATAAAAGAGACCTAAGGGGCAAAATTTTCACGCAGAGCGTGGTAAGTGTATGGAATGAGCTGCCAGAGGATGTGGTGGAAGCTGGTATAATTGCAACATTTAAAAGGCATCTGGATGGGTTTAGAGGGATATGGGCCAAGTGCTGGCAAATGGGATTAGATTAGGTGGAATATCTGGTCAGCATGGACGAACTGGACCAAAGGGTCTGTTTCCGTGCTGTACATCTCTAGGACTCCATGATTAGAATTAGTAGTAGGAGTAGGTCAATCAGCACCTCAAACCTGTTCAGCTACTCACTAAGGTCAAGGCTGATCTGATCATTGATCCAGGTCCACTTTTCTGTCTAATCACCATAGTCCTTGACTTCCTCACAGATCAATATATTAAATGGCCATACCTCCCCTGCTGTCTGGGGTAGAGAATTCCAAACACTGACACCATTAGAGAAGAAATTTCTCCATTCCATGTTAAAATGGAGGACCTTTATTCTGAAATTGTGCCCTTGGCTCTGGATTCCTCTACGAGGGAGAATATCTCAGCATCTCTCCAACCAAGTCCCCTCCGTACCCAACAGGTTTCAATTGATAATGATAGTTACTATAGTCCCAGAGGACCATAAGGCTGCTTTCTCATTAAAGAGGGGGACAACAGGCAGTGCTTTAACCTCAGGATCAACGCACCTCATGCATAAGGCAAAGTGTTTTTCAGTTTCTGTCCATTTACATAATAATTTTGCTTTTCTATTCTTCGTACAAAGTGGACAATCTTACATTTTCCTATATTACATCACATCTGCCAAATTTTTGTTCATTCACTTAATCTATATATGTCTTTGCAGACTCAGTTTCCTCTTTGCAACTTGCTTCCCTACCTATCTTTGTACAAACAGCAAATTTAGTTACAACATTCTTAGTACCCTTTTCAAAGAATTCAAATGGTAAAGGAATTCATGAGAACATTTACTGAGAAACTTTTTCTACCAACATAAGCGTTGGCACCTGAATAAGGGTTGGCAATCAGCCTTGCCTTTCACCAGCAAAGGCACATAAATCCTAAAGCCACACACTCCACAGCACACAGTCAACATGGCTGACACTCCCTCACATTTACAACCACAGTTTCTCAATCTAATTGCTGTATAACTATCACAAAAATACACTTGACCCATCTATCGCTACATCCTATCTAACCACTGTCCATAAGTCACTACTATATTGTTCCCAATGCCCACAAGATACTCTCAGCTTGTCATTGTCCAATATTGGACCATAAGACACAGTGAAGTAATCAAACTAAATCAAAAGACAAGTGATAGGTTTTATTGACAGAAAGCAAAAGGGAACACAAACAAAGCCAACTAAGGGTGAACATCGCTGCTGTAATGCGATCCAAATTTTGGTATCAGGGCCAAAGATTATTTTGCAGTCAACAATTGCCTGCTTCACCCAGCTGTCCATCTATTGGAACAGGGGTCAGTGAGGTTCTGACTGGCCTGTAACACCCGACACAGTTGAGCTCAGTCAAGGACAAGGACATCATCGTCTGACTAATGAACCCCCCTCCTCTCCCCCAAAGACTGCTCCTGTTTCCCCAGTTTCTCAGTATCCAGCACATCGCCTCATTGCCAGCTCCAGTTGCGCAAGGCACAGCATGGCAGGATGATGTGGCACATTCTATCTGGATAATACTTCCAAACTCATGAATGGTCCAAGCAGAGGAACCACATCTTCAGCAGCCCTTTACTCTGCTCCACCATGGCGCTGGATGAAGCATGGGCATCAGTCAGGGGTTACACAAAGGTGTCATGAGCCATGGTCACAGGGAGTAGCCTTGCCCCAGTAATCAGCCTTGAAAGGCACTCAGTCTCTCAAATGCACCAGGTACAGGAGAGTTCTCCAGGATGTAGGAGTCATGGGGTAGTCAGCACACAACTCCAGTGATTACAGATTACCTGAATATAATGGAAAGCAACTTTGATGAAATCTGCATTGTTGTGACAGTGCCACATGTGCGCAGTCAATAGTATCCTGCCCCTGGGGTACGCCAACTATGTTTCTGAATCCTCCTGACCAAGCTGCAGTGTGGAACCTTGTCACAGTTGGGGGTGTGTTCACCAAGCTGGGAAGTTGATTTGCAAATGTTTCATCCCCTTTCTAGGTGATATCATCAGTGCTCTGAAGTCACCGGTGATGCAGTGTTGTACTGTGACTTCTGGGATTTATTTGTTTGTTCGTTCCTGCTGATTCCAGTTGGTGGTGCAGTGGTCGGTATACTGGGTCTAGGTCAATGTAATTATTGATGGAGTCCTTGGAGGAATGCCATACCTCTAGAAATTCTCTGGCTGTCCTGTGTTTGGCTTGTTCTATTATCAGTATTGTTCGAGTCAAATTTGTGCTCCTTGTCATCTGTGCCTATGGCTACCAGGGACAGCTTGTCATGGTGTTTTAGAGGCTAGTTGGTATTCATGGATGTGGATTGCTAGTTGTCTGCCTGTTTGTCTGTCCTATATAGTGTTTTGCACGGTGTTTGTATATAATCTTGTAAACGACATTTGTCTTGCATATGATGAGCAATACATCTTTTGCTCTGGTGAGTTGTTGTCCGAGTGTGGCTGTCACTTTATGGGCTGACATGAATCCCAGTGGTCGGAGAAGTCTGGCTGTTAATTCCAAGACTTTTTTTGTCTTGGCGGAGCAAACTAAACCAATGTGACATTGTCCTGATGCATTTGTAGGAGCATGACAGAGATCACACACCAGGCACCCATCACTCCCTAGAAAAAGCCAGTTGCAAACTGAATATAGATGACCTCCACTGGACCCAAAAAATTAATTGTCTTTCCTCTTCACAGATGCTGCCAGACCTGTTGAGTTGCTCCAGAATTTGTTTTTGTTTCAGACATCAGATTATGGCTATGGATATGTATGGACCGAGTGTCACAACATACTTGCAAATTTATTAGTCATACATTAGCTAATACGATTCAGCACCTGAGTTTACTTGTATAATTGATTTAAAATGATTAAACAACAGGCTGTGTTCAACATAATGCATCACAGATGTTGTTCACTTTCAGAATTTGCCGCTGGATGTATTCTCAGTGATGATGATGTCAGGGTGCATTGCAGTCCAGGAAAGAAGAATAAAGGATCAAAGTTCTTTCTGGGGGCCTGTTCACATGCTCTATAGCTGGAACTATCACTCGATGAGGGCGCATCGCTCCGAAAGCTAGTGTGCTTCCAATTAAACCTGTTGAACTATAACCTGGTGTTGTGTGACTTTTAACTTTGTACACCCCAGTCCAACACCAGCATCTCCAAATTATAGCTAAGGACACAGTCACGTTTAGCTCTTATGCTCAAGCAGACAGCACAGATTCACTTCGTATGTTTTCATGAAAACCAGGTGAAGTACTTGACAGTCAATGGCTCTTGTGAAGCTTCTCCAGCAAGAGTTAACAAGAACCTGACAAGAAATTGGAACAAATGGGAGAAATTTTACAACAACATGTATGTAGATTCGGCAGGATGTTTAAAGTCGAGTGGGAAAGCAGCAGAGAGATTCCAGCAGCCTCACTGAAGCTATTTCTCCAGCATCACAAACCACGATCATGTCAAATCAGCTTAGCTGGTCTGGACATTGCGCCCATAATCAGCTTCCAAAGGAGAATCTGTTTTCACAACTTCAGCATAATGTTTGACCCTCAGTGAACTGATAAAACATTTTAATAACATTATGGAAGCCTTATTGAAAAAAGGGACAAATTGACATCAGTGCACAGAAGGATTTTGCTACTCACTGGACCACATTGGATGAGATGGTACAACAAGGCCATAGTCAAAAACTGACCACATAAAACTTCTGCTGCAGAGAAGCAACAACAGGAGAAAGTCCAGAACATTTCCTCACAAAAACTTTTGTGCCCTCTGCCCAAAGTCTTGTGGCTCCAGGATTGGTCTGTGGAGTCATCCGAGGACACTCAAATTATGAAGGCTGGCAGACATTATCCTCATTAAAAGGGGCTGACGCCGACAATGAACGCTGTAAACAAAAGGCCATTCAGTTACTGTTGAAACACAACTGAATGCCTGTTGCAAAAAAAAACTTCAATCTTGTCTTTTTTTTTTACAAGCAGCTGGAACAGTGACACAAAGAAATGAAAATACAAATAACAAAGATGGTTTGGCTACGTGATCAACATGAAATGGTTGAACTTAAATTTCTCAGTTACTGCTGAGTGTGCAAATGCAGTGTGATGTGATGTTAGAATGTATTCCTCCAGATGTTTAAAACTAGCTTTATTACTGATCTTTCATTTTTCTAAAGCTGATGGGCGAAACAGAATCTTTTCAGACCTGAGTGAGTCTGTACGTTTCCTCCTCCATAGAACAAATCTCTGATGAGAGCGCCTTTATTTTTGATCTCAGGTGAGCAAAGCTGAACAGTTCTCCATCAGGTCTGGTAAGTAACATTTTATTTGTTCATGGGACGTAGGCATCACTGGCTAGATCAGCATTTATTGCCCATCCCTAATTGTCTCAAGGCTAGTTAATAGTCAACCACATTGATGGGAGTCTGGAGTCACATATATGCCAAACCTGGAAAGGATGTTAGATTTCCTTCCCTAAAGGACCTCTGAACCAGAACCAGATGGGTCTGTCCAACAATTGACAATAGATTCTTGGTCATTAGACTCTTAACTCCAGATTTTTATTGAATTCAAATTCCATCATCTGCCATGGCAGGATTCAATATGGGTCCCCAGAACATTACCTGGGTCTATAGAACATAGAACATAGACATAGAAGAATACAGCGCAGTACAGGCCCTTGGGCCCTCGATGTTGCGCCGATCCAAGCCCACCTAAACTACACTAACCCACTATCCTCCATATACCTATCCAATGCCCTCTTAAATGCCCATAAAGAGGGAGAGTCCACCACTGTTACTGGCAGGGCATTCCATGAACTAACGACTCGCTGAGTGAACAACCTACCCCTAACATCAGTCCTATATCTACTCCCCCTTAATTTAAAGCTATGCCCCCTTGTAATACCCGACTCAATACGCGGGAAAAGGTTCATACTGTCGACCCTATCTAACCCCCTAATCATCTTGTACACCTCAATCAAGTCACCCCTAAACCTTCTTTTCTCTAGTGAAAACAGCCCCAAGTGCCTCAGTCTTTCCTCATACGATTTTCCTTCCATACCAGGCAACATCCTGGTAAACCTCCTCTGCACCCGTTCCAATCCCTCCACATCCTTCCTATAGTATGGCGACCAAAACTGCACACAATATTCCAGATGCGGCCGTACCAGAGTCTTATACAACTGCATCATGACCTCAGGACTCCGGAACTCAATTCCTCTACCAATAAAAGCCAATATGCCATATGCCTTCCTCACCGCACTATTTACCTGGGTGGCAACTTTCAGAGATCTGTGTACATGGACACCAAGACAACAAGGGTTGTTGGGGGAGAACTGGAGAATGATGCTCACTTCCAAAATTGATGCAGACACAATGGTCTGAAAGGCCTCCTTCTGCTCCTTTACAATCCTGTCTTGTTTCCGCACAGGTATCATTGTGAAGTACGTGAACTAAACCAAGCAAAAGACCCATTTTATCCAAGAGCTTCCGCCGTGGCCCATGGTGGGTCACCGAGAACAACCCACAATGCCCCAATAATCATTAGTCAGGGTATGGCCAACTGAAGGTGTTTCTCAAGATGTGATTTTAACCCTGAGGAATGGTGCAATATCCTCTTCTTCAACATGATAATGTAGTCTTAGCTCACTTTGATATCTGACAGATATATCCTTTAATTAAGCTTAATTAGTTTCTATTTTCTGTAAGTAAACGTGTTACGACACAGGGTAAACCCTCCTGCTCAATTTAACCCAGCAACACAGAAAAGGTTTATCCCGTGCAGTAATTTGTGAAAATTCGAGAAGCCAAGAACAAGTTATAGTAAAAGTAACAACTTTATTTCTTAAAGTATAATAGAGAATAATTAACTGACAACAATTTACAACTCCAGTCTTTCACCTATCGTTTACCTCTGGATTAACAGTCCAGTGATATACCAATAGGTCACCACCTCCCCAGGTATTCATTACCGATAGAAACAGATGACAAGAAGACACATGACTGCAACAAATGGCAAAGAGTGTCAACCCCAGACAAAATTTATTTGACCCCATTGTAGATCTCTAAACATTGCCAAAACTATAGCTGTTTTATCCATGCTTGGTAAGTATGTGTAGGAACAATAACCTGACTGAGAACAGCAAACTGTAATCCTACCAAACCTACCCCCAACCAGACTTAGCGGCGAGATCTGGACAACATATACTTGCATGGAGAAAAGGCTGAACAGTTTTCATCTTTGCTGTCTCAGGTTATCCTTGGAATTTCTTGATAAGACAAAGGCATCAGCTCAGAGATCATGGAGAGTGCTAATTCCACTAGCAAACAGTTGTTGATAAGCCAATGACAAATGTTGACATGGCCACATTCATTGAATGGATGATAGCCATATACCCAAAAATCTTCTTGCAAGGTGAATTGCCATTGATTCACAATCTTCTGGGTTTCCATACTTTCACTCCCAGAACATCTGCAAGCGAGATATGAAACTGGCAGACACTGATTGTGCGAGACAATGGCTGACAGCACGGGCCTCTGGAGGTTGAGTGATTGGCATAGGTAGAATTAAGCCAAAACAAAAAAAACTCAATTTTTCTCTTCCCAGTCAGCTGAGGCCAGCAAATAATGCACTGTTTTCCTCTTTGGCAGAGTCTGCCGATCAAGAGTGAGACTCCTAAATAGTACCAGATAATATTAACAACACAAAACATCTCACATTATAGAATCACAATGCCTGGATAAGATTATCAATTGATTACTGCTTCCCGGTATTTATTATCTATATAAATGGCATGGTCATAAATGGTCTGCACTCACACTGTCCTTTACACTTCTACTAGAATGTAAAACATCTACTTAACAATAATATTCAGTCTAAGCCAAGATGCAGACAATGCAGGAACCTGAACAATTTAAAGAGGATCCAGCTATTCATCGATCTGGCAGACGTTTAACCATAAAGCCTTGGATTCACATCCAGAACCTCAAGGCCAGGAAGCAAACCTGTCTGACTTTAGGAATAAATAGACAGAGAAATGGGGGGGAAAAAAGTGCTGGAGCTACTCAGCAGGCCTGAGTTAATGTTTTGAGCTCAATAAGGTTCTTCATTGACAAGTCCATGTAATTTGCCTTCTATCCATTCAGATAGTTACATGATAAAATGATGATAAGAATCAAATTGGTACCAATTAATCAACATGAGAGCCAGAAATGGTGAACATCCCAGTGGTGCGGGATTTTGATATCTTAGATTCAAAGACATCTATCATCTAAACATAGAACGATTTTCAACAACCATGTTCTCATGTTACTCTTACTATACCTGGAAATGGTAACTACTGGCTTTATTTCAGAGATCACTTGCCTTTGTGCAGCTTTTATGCAGAGAAAGATTTGCAGACAGTATTCTTCTGCCAAAACCAGAACAGCTTTCTGGGACAGTGCTTTGTAATGGACCAGACCAAAGCCCCTCAAAATATATTAAAGTAGCCTCGACGCTAACTTTTTCTTATTTTAAACGCAAGTGTAAGGCATTGCATTCCAGATGCAATTCAATTGGTCAAACTACTTGACCTTAAGCAAAACACGCTTTATTTTTATACTACAGTCAAAGTAAAAATAAATGAGTCAGCTTAACTTTATTGGAATACTTAAAATAATATAGATATTAACTGCTCCAATATTGTAACATCCTGTAAACATGCCCTTGGAAAAAGGCAAGTTCAGTAAAATAGAGTGTTCACATGCAATTCTAGCAGCAGGAAGAGAACCCCAACTTATACCTGTAATGGAGAGAGGAATAAGAGCTTCTACATCCAGCTTCAAGACCTCAGCAGCTGCTGAAAGTTAAAACTAAAAACCCTGGTTCTGTGGGAGCTTGACCCCTCCCATTCAGGCTGCTTCTATTGTTCCAACTTAGGAAAAATAATCCCTAGGCCTCACAAGCTGTTTATTGACTTTGAGCAGACCAATTGGCAGCTGTGTCTCAACCTTCCATCATAAAAAAAACAGGATAAAATACACCTCTTAAAGTGACAGTATCATCACAGTATCAGCACATTGTGCCATGGAGTAGAACGGCTCAGATTCATATTTGTAACCACAGCAAATCAAAATTCTAATCTCAAAGATCAGAAACATCATGAGTGGGAAGGCCTAAAAAAAGGTCTCGGTGTCAGGTCACAGTAGCCAATTGTTTGTGCCCCATTAGGTGAATGGACCAGAAAGAATTTACTGCTTGTTATGCCCAGACTAGCTCCACTACACAGAGAGCACTACAATCCATGTGAACAAAGAATGCTTTGTCTATGACTGAGTTTGCAATGTGTGGGTGGTGCAGAGCACAGCGTTCTACTAGATGTGGACATTTTACATTTTGGAATTCATTCTCAATGTACACAAGCTTACATCATCAATAAAAGGATATAACCACCACACTTTTTGAGAAAAGAAAATACTTAATATCAAATGAGTTAGAACCCAGAATTTTTTCCCTTGATCAAAAGAAAGACAGGGACTTGAAGATGACCATGAGTTTAAAAAGTCAGGATAGAAATTCTACTCTGTACCAAGCCAGCACAGAATGCTAGATGCAGCACCCACTAGGTTCAAATGAAAAGGAGTGCTTTGTGAAAATTGTTCACAGTTCAACTGTTGGATGGATATTTATATTTTTCATTACAAAAACATGCAATTAAAATACTGCTTTCTGTGGGTTTCATCATTATTCTCAAGTCCAAGATAATTTCTAGTCAACCTGTTTAGAGATGTTATTAAACATCTCTGGAGCAGTAGGACTTGAACCCAGTACTCCATGCTCTGAGATAGGGATATTACTACCGAACTACAAGAACCTCTCAACGAAACACTGAAATGGAAAGGACCGGCTATTTGCGTCGAAATCTGGAATTGAATAAGGAATCTTTAGATCATCATACTAATGCTCCCGCAATTTAGCCATTCTGGCTAATAGTTCTTGAATTCAAGAAGTCACTTAACAGTCAGTTCCACCTGTCCCATAATTAGCACATCAGCATTTTACAGAGGAAGTGGCTGTTCATCTGGAGTAATACATATATATTTTGATGTGACAAAACAAAATTAACATTTTGAGAATAATGGAAAGCAGTGTCATAAAAAAATCTTACAATTGTAAATAATCAGGTTAATAAGCTTTTCAGAAAATAGTTGTTCAAGATGAGATTGATAAAGTGAGAGCTTCCAGGATGTAACTGAACACAACATTTCAGAGTTGGTGTTTATGACAGGCTATGAAAGAATGCTTGTCCTAACTTGCACAAGTTGAGGTTCCACCAATGAATGCTTAATTCATTTCTCTTGAAATTCTAAGTCATTACTTTGGTGGAGGAACTAACTTATTTGAACTGGTTATCACCTCAGGCAAAATAAGAGACCAGATACCCTAAATTCATCAAGTCCCATTTGCCAGCACTTTGCCCAGATTCCTCTAAATCCTTCTTTATTCATATACCCATCCAGAACAACTGGAACCGGCAACCAGAAGCAATGGAAACAAAATTAAATAAATTTCGACCGACGTGGTACAGCAGCATTGCACAGGAGGCTCCACACCACCGAGGATGTCACCTAGAAAGGGAATGAAAAGGCTGCAAACCAACTTCCCAGCTCGGCAAACACACTCACAACAACTGCAACCAGTTACAAATCTTTACAAAAACCTTGAAAATTAAGAGAGGGTTTTTAGGTAAATGCATTGAGCATTTCTTTGTTGGTATTCCACTATATAAATCTTAAGGCTCCAATAAACCAAATCCAATGGACGCATAACAGATTAGCACAGACTTCCTAAACTAAATCCCTCATATTAAAAGGCCAGTACTCAATATCATAACCCATGCTAACTTAGTACATGCCACGTCTCAGATCATTAAAAGATAGCTTTGATCTTATTTCAGTCTATCTGCTTTGCTAAGTAGCTTTCGAGCAAAGACTAACTTAGAGAGGACCTTCTTCCCTTGAAGAAATCACTTCCAAATAGAAAACAGAACTAATGAAAATAGAAATTGCTGAGAAACTCAGGAGGTCTGGCAACATCTGTGGGGATGTAAGACACTATCATACTCAATGTGAGTGTATCTCAAAATTACAGAGAAAAGTGTGTTGAAAAAAGAATAGAAGAGGAGAGAGAAAAGTAAAGTGTGCTTGTGTTTTCCTGCATTTACAATGGGATACTCAAAATATTATCTACGCTACCCTCTAACACTCTAACCTGCTGAGTTTTCCCAACATCCTTTGTTCTTTTACTTCCAATTTCTAGTAGCTGCAGGTCTTTATTTCTTTTTTGAATATAACAAGTTGCATTTATGGAGCTAAGTTATAAATAGAATACTTTAGGATGAAAGGTTTAAAGCAGGCAGATACAGAAATGACCAAATTTCTAATATATACCAATGGCTGCAATCCCAGATCTTGATGAACTGCAGGAGCTCTGTGATGCTTCTATTACTTCATCCAAACTAACAATTATCAGTACCCAATATTAAAGTTGACAGTTACAGAAATATCCATTTTTAAAAGGAGGAATAGTTTATATAAATGCAAGCAAGTACACAAGTCTGCTTTTAAAGTTTTTCACCCTGCCCACTGATCTATGGATAAGTCTGCTACATGAAGTGGCAATTGATCTATAGAGACTAAGATTGGTCTACATTTCATCTTTGACCTATTCTGAACTAATGGATATCAATCTTGGAGCTAAAAGTTGAAGCACAGATAAGGAAGAGGAAAACTAGTTACAAGTGCCATTCTTATTGGCTGACTAATTAATGATGCTGCTACAAAATAAATGTATGATCCCTGGACAAGGACATGACTATTTCAACTGAAATGGTTTGGGATAATCATAATTTGGGTTCACACATTAACAAGGCCACTGGTCAAACAGAAGGAGGTATAACTGCAGAATGAAGCCATGAATTACAACTGTGCCACTTGAAAGGAATCCTTTTATTTGTGGAATGTTGGTATCACTGGCAAAGCTTGAATGTGTTGCCCATCCTGAATTGTCCTTGAACTGGGTAGTTTGTCAGTGCAAGAGTACAGATGAAGGGCTTTTGCCCAAAACATCGGTTTTCCAGCACCACTCTAATCTCGACTCTGGTTTCCAGAATCTGCAGTCCTTGTTTTTACCTAGTGCAAGAGCAGTTGACAGTCAACCACATGGTTGAGAGTTTGGAGTCTCATGTTGGTCTGACCAGGTAAGTACGACAGATTTCCTTCCCTAAAGGGCATCACTGAACCAGATGGGTTTCTACAATAATCTATAACAGTCTGTAATGGTGACCATGAGATCACTGTAAATTTCTTAATTGAAGTGAAATTCCACCAGCTGGCAGAGTGGAATATGAATTTGTCTCCCCAGGGCATTAGCCTGGGTTTCAGAGTTAGTAGTCCAGTGACATTATCACTGCACCATCATTGTATATGGAGGGAAACGGGAGAAGAATATATATTTTATTTTGAAGAGATGCAAAACAGATTTGCTTTTTAAGTTGATCCAGAATTGGCACAACACTGATCAGGTTATTTATTGACTACCCTAAATTGTTTGTGCGCATTACAAGTCACCTATTGTGTGGAAATCAAGAATAAGCAGGGGCAGCAAACTCCTTTGCCATTAGAACTTCAATGAAACAGTTCATCTTTGACAATCCAGGAGTTTTAGTGATTATTATCCAGTGCTGGCCAAAAATGACAAGTATTTATCAAATTCAAATTTTGTAGTTAGATCTGTGGTATGCCTACCAAGCAATCAAATCCATTCTCATAAAAGAATGAAGAAACAACGGAGAATCTCTTGTGAGTTGAGACCACTAATAACATCATTCATGATCCTATCAAATTGTAAAACAGGATCGAATGGCTGAATGGCCTACTCAAGTAATATGTTCCTATGATTTTGTAAACAACAAGAGACTAACTGATGGAATTAATGATCAAGCATTGAAAGAGATGGCTGAAGATTAGTCCCTCTCTGTTAACCGTTCTCACTCTTGTTGATGTATGTTAACTATTCCTGTAGCTGAAAACAACAGTGGCAGTTGAATCTGCACTAACAGAAGCTTTTGAATCAGCAACTTCTTTACATTCTGCAAGTAGAAGGGACAAGTACCACTCGTATAACAAATAAAGTGTCTTCAAAATATTGAGTACACTTTACTAATTTGAAAGGTAACCTGCACAAGTCGCATGGAGAATATAAAATTGTGGTCATTAGAAAATTGCTAAGTGTAAACATGCTACGGTCATTAGAAAATTGCTAAGTGTAAACATGCTACCATATAAATACTTTGGAATGAGGAGAATTGCAAAGTACCTCAATTATTCAAATATACCTCAGCTGCTTAAATTGTACATGCACACAATACCTGTCATACAATAAATTACACCGAATACATGGAGAATCACTGCTAAACAGGATAATCAATGCTTTCATCCATGGAATGTTTAGGCAAGACGAAACAGCCACAATTACTTCCTGGACCTACACCATCCATTTTTGCTTGCTGTTGCAACAAAAATCCAGAATTATTGGGAACCTATGCAAGTTACTGCTTTCTCTCAGTTAAATGCAATACTTTATTGTGGCACACCTCCCTTGCAAAGAGAGAATGTCCACAATAGCAATGAGAACAGTTAACCATTTTTAATGATTGTAGTTGAGGAAAACTTATTGAGAATACTAAGAGAATATAGATACCAGTTCTGTTCAGGACTTTTCTTCTCTTTCATAGATCTCTGACCCACATCCCTTTGCCCTATCTCATTTCCTGCTGCATTTTATGGAGTCTTTTGCAATGATCAGTTATAAGCAAAGGCCTCAGTGTCCTGCCCTGGTGCACCTGTTAATAGAATGAGAGCCAGTTGGTGAGATTGAAAATCAGAAGCATCCATTGTACATTTTCTTTTGTGGAGAGAATTTACTGACCTCATTGACCTTCTCTCTCTCTTCTCCTACACTGTGTCACAGCTGCTCCCTATTAATATGGGCTTAGCTGCTGCCTTTATCACTTAAGATATTACAAACATAACTGTGTGATAAACCAAACATTAATGAACCCCCACCTCAATGAATTCATTTTCATCCCAGCAATACAGTGAGCTCCTTATCCATTGCCTGTTTCTCCAATATTTCTTTGGCCAGGAAATCCTCCAACTCTCATCCCCTCCTCCCACCACCCACAGTGCAACCCCGTTCATTCCATTTTCAGAATTCTTGTTCAAGTGGAATCCTTCTGTCTGGCGCCTTATCCTCTCTAGATCTTTTTACTGAGAACTACCATCTCTCTCAATCTCTCTGCTCCTTTGGGTCATTCTAACATTCTCATGTGGCTTTGTGGATTTGCAGCACTCTGTTCTCTCAAGTAATCCCTAATGTTACCATTAAGCCTCTGGTGGGGATAACTGCTGCGATTGTTGAGGTATTCGGAGTGTAAATCAGAGGTAGAACACCACATCTTGAATACCTCTTCATTTCCTGGACCATGATCCCACCCTGAACATCAAGCCACTGTTTCCAAGACTGTCACTGACTACATTTGCTCTAGCGATCTTCCCTCCATGACCATACGGCCTGCTGTTTCTTCTCTGATCCACAAATAACATTGTCCTTACCTCACAGGGCTGATTTTGCAACATGCATTTTCCTTCCCTTATCCAGTCTCATTTCACGTACATATACAACTTCTAATGTTCCCATCACTTTAGAACATAGAACAGTACAGCACAGTACAGGCCCTTCAGCCCTTGATGTTGTGCCAAATTTTATGCTGCTCTAAGATGAGACTAACCTATCTTCCATGTGCCTATCCAAGAGTCGCTTAAATGTCCCTAATGTATCTGACTCTACAACAACTGCTAGCAATACACCCACCACTCTCTGAGGAAGGAACTTACCTCTGACATCTCCCCTAAACGTTCCTCCAATTACCTTAAAATTATGCTCCCTCATGATAGACCTTTCTACCATGGGGAAAAAAAGCATCTCTGTCCATCCACTCTGTCTATGCCTCTCATCATCTTATACACCTCTATCAAGTTACCTCTCATCATTGTTTGCTCCAATGAGAAGAGCCCTAGCTCCCTCAACCTTTCTTCATAAGACATGCCCTCCAGTCCAGGCAGCAACCTGGTAAATATCCACTGCAACCTTTCTAAAGCTTCCATATCTTTCCTATAATGAGACGACCAGAACTGAACACAATATTCCAAGTGTGGTCTAACCAGGGACCGAAAGACCTGCAGCAGAACATCGCAGCTCTTAAACTCAATCCCCCTGCTAATGAAAGCCAACAGACCATATGCCTTCTTGACAACCCTTCTAACTTGGGTGGCAACTTTGAGGGATCTATAGACATGGACTCCAAGATCCCTCTGTTCCCCCACACTGCCAAGAATCCTACATTTAACCCTGTATTCTGCATTCAAATTCGATATTCCAAAGTGAATCACTTCATACTTTTCAAGGTTGAACTCCGTCTGCCCAATTCTGCATCCTGTCAATGTCCCACTGCAACCTACAACAACCATCTACACTATCTACCACTCCAACAGCAAACTTACTAACCCACCCTTCTACTTCCTCATCCAAGTCAGTCATTTATAAATATCACAAAGAGCAGAGGTCCCAGAACTGATCCCTGCGGAACACCATTGGTCACCAAGCTCTACCTACAACCATCCTCTATTTTCTATGCGTCAGTCAATTCTGTATCCAGACAGCCAGATTTCCCTGCATCCCATGCCTCCTTACTTTCTGAATGAGCCGACCATGGGAAACCGTATCAAATGTCTTGCTAAAATCCATGTACACCACATCCACTGCTCTCCTTCATCAATGCATTTTGTCACATCTTTAAAGAATTCAATAAAGCTTGAGAGACATGACCTGCCCTTCCCAAAGCCATACTGATTATCTCTAAATCAAACTATGGTTTTCAAAATAGTCATAAATTCTATCTCTCAGAATCTTCTCCAATACTTTACCCACCATAGAAGTGAGATTGACTGGTATGCAATTCCCAGGATTATCCCTATTCTCTTTCTTGAAGGGAATAACAGTTGCCACCTTCCAATCATCTGGCACTACTCCAATAGACAATGAGTACACAAAGATCAAAGGCAGAGCAATCTCTTCCCTTTCTTCTTGTAGTAGCCTTGGGTATATCCTGTCTCAGCATCCTGTTTCTTTCTTAGCATAAGCCTCTGAGCACATCAGTCTGTTTCATGCTTTCCTCAGTAACACCTTGCAGTTTTCTGGCTCCAATAACTTTGCCATGAACTTTCAAACACTGAACATCATCAACCCCAAATGGACCCTCCCAATTTCCTTGGAAATCCAGTCAATCCTCATCCATCATCTGCCTCCTCCACTTGGCTGAACTTGTCCTCTCATTGAACAATTTCTCCTTCAACTTCGGCACTCTAGTTAGCATTGCTGCCTCACAGCACCAGGGCACTGGGTTCAATTCCAGCCTTGGACAACTGTCTGTGTGGAGTTTGCAAGTTCTCCCAGTGTCTGTGCAGGCTTCCACCAGGTGCTCTGAATTCCTCACAATCCAAAAATGTGCAAATTAGTTGGATTAGCCATGGTAAATTGTTCTGTAGTGTCCAGGGATGTGCAGGCTGGTGGCTTAGTCATGGCAAATGCGGGATTATGAGGATAGGGTTGAGGGCTGAGTCTGGTGGGATGCTCTTCAAAGGGTGAGTGCAGGCTCAATAGGCCGAATGGCTTCCTTCCATACTGTAGGCATTCAATGATTCTATGAACTCCATATGTCTTCCATATAAATTATGTTGCCACGAGAACCCATATGTGCTCTAGGTATTTTTTGAGGAAGGGTCACTTGACCTGAAACATTAACTCTGATGTCTCTCCACAGATGCTGCCAGCAACTTCTACTTGTGTGTGGGGATTCTAATTTTGTCTACCTTTCTGTGGAACATTGTTCACAGTCACAATTAGATTTTCATTCTCACATTTTTCTTGTGCATAAGTGATTATATTGTTGACATTTTCTGCTCTCAATTCAAACTGGAAATTTTGCTTACAAATTCTATTCTTACATCATGTTCAAATGTTCCACCTCTGACTCTTCTCTTTCTCAATTTCATAATCTCCATTCCTGGGGATAGACTATCCACCAACATTCAATATAAACCCACCAATTACCTCAGCTATCTTAACTACAATTCATCACACCCTACCTCCTGTCAGGATTTTTTCCATTCTCAAACTTTCTATCGCTGTCATATCGGTTCTAATGATGCAATTGGTAATAACTGTTTTTCAGGTATGCCTTCCCTTTCGCCTCTATCAAAGATATCCCCTCTCCCTACCCTGGTTCACAGGTCTTTCAACAATATCCATCCTATTTCCCATCTGTTCTGTTTGCTTTCCACAGTCATGTTGCCCTCCTTCCCCACCATCTCAGAACCACAAACCTTGTAACTTCCTGATCTCCCACTCTGATCTCTCTGCCCACAGCTTTCTAGAATGCACCAATGACACGCATGTTAGCTAAAGAAATATCACTTCATCTTTTGATTAAGCCTTCTGAACTCAATACTGAGTGCAACAATTTTAGATCATACCTTGCTAGATTTTATTTGCTTATCAAACTGGTGGCTGTTGGCAGTGATTCTGCATGTTCTTATTCACACCTCCTCTAGGTATCATTTGTTTCTTGTCCCACGTCCATTTCACTTTTGCCATGCACCATCATTTCTTTACTCGTGTAAGCGCTCATGCTATGCATACAACCTCAGACTTTACCTTCTAGCCTATACTTCCCTGCCCCTTTTCTGGTCTCTGTACTTGTCCAAACTTTCACAAATATATACATTTTGCATTTCTGATTAAAATTGATGTGCACCATTATCCCTTCTCTCTCCACATGTTGCTAGATCTTCAAAGTATTTTTCGGACATTGCGTTTTAATTTGAGATTTTCAGCATATCCTTTTGTTTAATATGATGAGAGTTTTCTGCTCTTCTTTAAATTCACAGTTTCATCATATTATATGTCTCTCCAAATGCAAAGCAATTCTTTAGTAATGCACCAGAACGTTGGCTTGAATTATCAAACTCAAATCCGGGAGTTGGACTTGAACCCATAACCTTCTGATTCAGCTGCAAATAAATGTTACTGAATGAATCATTCCTACATGGAAATTACTTATAATTGCCAGTTTCCATTTATAGAAACATATTATCAAAGCACTATTTTTAAGCAGTTCCTTCACAACAACAGGTCAAACAGTATTCCAACTCACTTTTCTAAAGAAGAAATATGATACTTAACTCACCCATTCACACAGATGTGGCTCGGATCACAGTTAAACATGACTAATGATGTTTGAGAGAGGAAGGAGAAAGCAATTAAAAATCTGGAGTAAACAAAAAATTCTGGACTACACAGTAGATCCATAATGGCTCCATAATTGTTGCAACACGCCAGCAAACAGCACCCACTCTTCGTTTTAATTCACCCGTTCAATCTCTGATATTTTACAAGTTGCTGGAAGTGTAAAATGAGAACACTAATACATGCTACATGGCAGCTGGGATCCAAAAGGATTGTCTATCTTCTTCATCAGACTGGTGTGCAGTGAAATTAGCAGTACAAGATCCAAACAAACAACATTACAATGCCCCAAGAGACCAATAACATTTAAAATGATATCCAAGTACTAACTGACTGACCTAAAAGAATTGAAAAACAAGATTTCAAGTCTTACTGCGAGAAAATAAAACCTTAGCATACAACTAGTGCTAAAAATTACCGAAGATATCATCCCTGTAACAGACAAAAAAAACCTCATTCCAGTTATACTTCACTTCATACAGAACTGTCATTTTTAACAAATCCATCCAATCAATTATTCTCCCATCTTCTAAACAGGTTCATTCATGAAGTTGTAATGTTGTACGAGCAACAAAAAGGTACCTTGCTCAGTTTCCTCTGAAGTTTTAAATTAACTACCAACAGTTTCGCCGTCTCTTAGTGCTTCCTTCTCCAAGCCATACCAGGGTGAATCTTCTGGAGTCTTTCAGATTGCCAGGTGATGAATCTTTGACGAGTGATGGTGTTCCTTTTCTCATTCTGCCTGACAGACTACAGAAAGGTAAAACACTCCTTCTCACGGAACACACTTGCCTCAAAGCCTTTTGCCTCAGTTTACTTCTCTATCACACTCACACACTGGTTTCTAACCAAAAAAGCTTCGGAAAACAGAGAACCACCTATACAACATATTCAAGAAGAACGGACACTCAAAAAATACAGTCCACAAGAACAAAACACAACAATCAGACCAAAAACAGCCAGAAACCCAAACCACCTTACCATACATCAAAGAAGTTTCAGAAATGACAGCCAGACTACTAAGACCCCTCGGAATCCTAGTAACACACAAAACCATCAACACTCTCAAACAAAAACTAACAAACTTAAAAGACCCAGTACAACCCATGGACAAAACCAACGTCATCTACAAAATTCCATGCAAGGACTGCCACAAACACTACGTAGGACAAACAGGAAGAAAGTTAGCCACCAGGATACACAAACACCAGCTAGCCACAAAAAGACACAACCCTCCCAGGACAAACATATAAATAGAAAGCAGGAGACAACAGCTTCGCTTCACTTGGAGGTCGTCACTGATTATGTTACCTAGCCAGGTAGTGAAACGTCTGTATATCAAACCTACAACCTAAACCTCAACCTGAGCTTCACAAACCTTGCAAACAACCCAAAAAATGTTTATCCACACTTATGCCAGCTCTCTTGCTTTTCAGTGTAGAAGCAGGCCATACGGCCCATCGAGTCCACACTGGCCCTCCGAAGAGCATCCCAGTCGGACCCACCTCCTTACCCTATAACCCTGCTTTTCCCTTGGCTAACCCATCTCACCTGCACATCGCTGGATACTGTGGGGAAACTTAGCATGGCTAAGTTACCTAACCTGCAAATCTTTGGACTATAGGAAGAAACTGGAGCACCGGGCGGAAACCCACACAGGACAGACACAGAGAATGTGTCAACTTTACATGGACTAAATAGGTCAAATGGACCTCTTCTGCATCATAAATGCATTTGAGATGCTACAGCAAAGAAAGAATAAATAATTTATTCAAAACACGCAAACAACTACAATTGAAAGAACAAAACACTATACTTGTCATGGTTAAATTTGTGGGTCAAAGGGGTGGAACCAGACATGGGTCCGTGGCACTTATCACCACCATGCCATCCCAAATAAATAAAACCCATTTGTGCAGAGAGGCTCATTCAGTGCAGACTTTCAATATCCAGTATACATGAACTGCACTTAAAGTAAAGCACATATTTTTTAGTAGGGGTATGGTTCCACACACAAGCATGAGGTTGCCAGAATCAATGTATTTTAGTGGATCAAAGCTGATTTCCCCAGATTCACAACTTATCAAGGCTAGCGTACAGTTTGAGATATTTGTGTCTGTTACAAGTTTCAGTATAACAGTTAAAATACTACAGTTGCTAGGTGTAGGAAATGCTGAAAACTAGAAAAATTGAGGTTTTGGTTAAGAACAAGAAGAAAGCGTTTGGTCAGGGATAGACAGAAGGGATCGAGTGAATTCTTAGAAGAGCATAAAGGCAAAAGGAGTACACTCAAGAGGAAAATCAGGAAGGCATAAAGGGGCCATGAGTTAGCTTTTGCAAGTAGAGTTAAGGAGAATTCAAAGTGTTATGGACGAGGCCAGATAACACAAACATTCTTAAGCTGGCAGCCCAGACCATACTTTGCAATTTGTTTAATAAGTGGACAGTGGAAATTACCCAGACTAAGTTAGCTAGGTTGACTTCTAGATTTTAAAAAACAGAGAGAGACAGAGCCAGAGTGAGCCAGAG
>NC_057734.1:43188326-43196999 GCF_004010195.1 Chiloscyllium plagiosum
GAAGAGAGAGAGAGAGAGAGAGAATTGATTAGGCATGGGCACTTGATTCAGTTTTTTGAAGAAGTAACAAAGAGAGTTATGTGGGCAGAACAGTGGACGTGACATATATGGACTTCAGTAATGCATTTGACAAGGGTTCTCATGGAAACTTGGTTAGCAAGGTTAGATCACATGCAATACAGGGAAAACTAGCCATGCAGATACAGAACCAGCTTGAAGGTAGAAGATGGTGTTGGTGGGTTGCTTTGCAGACTTGAGGCCTGTGACCAGTGGTGTGCCACAAGGGTCAGTGCTGGGTCCACTGCTTTTTGTCATTTACATAAATAATTTAGATGTGAACATAGGAAGAATAGATTTTCATATTAGAATCAGTCTGACCATGGTAGAACAGATGGCTTCCTTGTGTGAGACTAACACCTTCAATGCATTATCTGGGACAACATGACACCAATTATTAAAGTTCACTTGAGAATGTAACTTTTAAAAAACTTTTGCAATTTTCATATTAAAGAACTGAAACCAACATGGTTATTCTAAAAGATGAAAGACTTAACAAACAATCCAGGTCTTCTTCAATATATAATTTCAGTTGCATCACTCTGTAAACGTTTGCTATAAACTCTGTGTCTTACAATCTTATTCTCCACAACCACCTGATGGAGCAGTGCTCCGAAAGCTTGTGCTTCCAATTAAACCTTTTGGACTATAATCTGGTGTTGTGTGATTTTTAAATGTGTACACCCCAGTCCAACACCGGCTCCTCCAAATCATGAAGACTACAGGAGGAATACTTAGTAAGTTTTCAGAGTGGAGGTACAGTGGACAATGAAGAAGGTTACCTCAGAGTACAATGGGATCTTGATCAGGTAGGCCAATGGGTTGAGGAGTGGCAGATGGAATTTAATTTAGATAAATGTGAGATGCTGTACTTTGGAAAGGCAAATCAGGGCAGAACTTATACACTTAATGCTTAGATCCTGGGGAGTGTTGCTGAACAAAGAGCTTGGAGTGCAGGTATATTGCTCCTTGAAAGTAAAGTCACAGGTAGATAGGATACTGAAGGTGGTGTTTGGTATACCTTCCTTTTTTGGTCAGAGCATCAGGTATAGCAGTTGGGAGGTCATGTTGTGGCTATACAGGACATTGGTTAGGCCACTTTTGGAATACTGTGTGCAATTCCGTCTCCCTCCTTTCAGAAGGATGTTGTGAAACTTGAAAGGGTTCAGAAAAGATTTACAAGGATGTTGTCAGGGCTGGAGGGTTTCAGCTATAGAGAGAGGCTGAATAGGCTGGGGCTGTTTTCCCTGGAGTGTGGGAGGCTGAGGAGTAACCTTATGGAAGCTTATTAAATCATGAGGGGTAAGGATAGGGTGGGGGAATCCAAAACTAGAGGGTGAGGGGGGAAAAATTTAAAAAGGGACCCAAGGGGCAACTTTTTCACGTAAAGGTTGGTTCATGTATGGAATGAGTTGCCGGAGGAAGTAGTGGATGCTGGTACAACATTTAAAAGGCATCTGGACGAATAGGAAGGGTTTAGAGGGATATGGGTGAAGTGCTGGCAAATGGGACTAGATTACATTAGGATATCTGATCGGCATGGACAAGTTGGAATGAATGGTCTCTTTCTGTGCTGGACATCTCTATGACTCTACTACAGGTGAAAAAGCTTCTCTCAGTTAGTAGATATGATATAGAATGTGTTACGGACCAGACCAGAACCCCCTTCAAAGTATTATAAGGGGGCAGGCTAAACCCTAACTTTTATATTTATTTAAAGGCAAATGTAAGGTGCCGTCTTCCTGATGTGATTTGATTGGTCCACCCCTAGGCTTTAACCAAAACATACTTTATACTTAAAACAGTTAAAATACAAAAGAAGGTTGGCATAACCTCAACACTATTAAAATAATTAACAAGATAATGTATTATTAAACCATTAATCACCAACTGTTTCTTATAGGTAACATCCCATGAAGACACTCTTTGACAAAAATGCAATCCAGTCATCATTCTCATGTGTAGTCTTTCTCCAGCCCAGAAGAAAGAAACATTCTGTCCCTTTTGATTTTAAAGGGAAGCCTCACTGTCCAAGACTTCAGACTATCAGCCAGGAACTCGAGTTTTTAGCTCAGGAGTCAGCAGAACTCTTCTCACTAACCAAAAGCAAAACTAAAAGCGTTCCCGGAGTCTCTGTATGAGCCTTGACCATGCCACCTAAATGATTCTTTTGTCTCTTTGGAAAAAGCAAAACCATGGGGAATGCAAAAGCTATCCTAGGGAGACATTTCAGCACCACTGTGACAACACTTCTCCAAGAGAAACATGACAGATAACACCTCTCTTAAAGACACAGCACTGTCACAAATGCACTGCCTGGAAATCAGAGTCATAGAGATGTACACCAGGGAAACAGACCCTTCCGTCTAAGCCGACCCGATATCCCAACCCAATCTAGTCCCACTTGCTAGCATCCGGCCCATATCCCTCCAAACCCTTCCTATTCATATACCCATCTAGATGCCTTTTAAATGTTGCAATTGTACTAGCCTCCACCACTTCCTCTGGCAGCTTATTCCATACACTTACCCCTCAGATCTCTTTTATATCTTTCCCCTCTCACCCTAAAGCTATGCCCTTAGTTCTGGACTCCCCCGCCTCAGGAAAAGACTATTCATTCAATCCATGCCACTCATGATTTTATAAATCTCTATAAACCTCAGCTCCGACACTCCAGAGAAAACAGCCCCAGCCTATTCAACCTCTTCCTATAGCTCAAATCCTCCAACCCTGGCAACATCCTTGTAACTCTTTTCTGAACCCTTTCAAGTTTCACAACATCCTTCCGATAGACCAGAATTGCATGCAATATTCCAACAGTGGCCTAACCAATGTTAGAAGTAGGGAGAACGGGATGGATTTCAAAACAAAGTGAAGAATTCAAAATTGAAGCAGGTGAACCAATAGCTGCTGCAAAATCAGCACAGGGGACAGTAGGTGAATGGGACTCCGTGCAAAATGAAAGCAACAGAGTCTTTGTTGTGCAAAAGGTTGGGTGTAAGTTGTGAAGCCCACTTGACAAACTCTGTTCCAAAGTTCTTCGACCACCTCCTTAACTTAAATCTGAAATGTTGACAGTCTCTCCCTCAACCACTAATTCTGGAAGTAAATTCCACAGGCTCACAACTTATTTTGAGAACGGGTTTCTTTGTTGCTGGTGATCTTGCATCGACAGCTTCTTGCTCTAGATCTCTCAACTTCGAGAAACAGTTTTCTTTTATCACGCATTATCCACTTCATTATAATTTTAAAAATCCACTTTTTTCTAAGTCACTTCTCTCATTTGCATTTCTTCTGACTAGACAGCACTAAAGCTGTGGTCCAGTGCAAGGTTCACCTGGAAACATTGAATTAGTGTTTCAGAGAACAACATATCAAGACAAAGAGAGTCCCATCTGTCAAACGTTAAGCTGCCTATATTAACAGTTTACCTCAACAGAATACAATTTGTCAACTGCTTTAATTTTTTAAAATTTAATTTTTGTAATAATTGAAAGCAATTATTGTGGTCCTTCTAAAGAGCACCTAACCAGGCTACAGATTCCACAAACAGATTCTTTTACCTTATTTATCACCACAATATTTCTCAATATTCTACATATGCCACCTTGAATACATATGATATAAATAAAAAAGGCAACTTCATTAGAACTGCCTTTCATATTGTGGAAAAACCATAGGTTCAGAAAATGCCCACGAGACTCCAAAATCTTTGATCGATGACCATAATCCAAAGAATTGTGGCTGATTAAGAGGTCTGGCTGTCAGGAAACATGACCTTTCATGGAACATGATCTTTTAATTATACATAGAGGACAAGACTGGCATGGTGCTCAGTGGTTAGCACTACTGCCTCACAGCGCCAGGGAATTGGGTTTGATTCCCCCCTCAGGCGGTTGTCTGTGTGGAGTATGCACATTCTCCCCATGTCTACTTGGGTTTCCTCCCATAGTCCAAAGATGTGCAAGACAGGTGAATTGGCCATACTAAATTACCCATAGCGTAAGGTGTATTAATCAGGGGTAAATATAGGATGGGGAGAATTTTTCTGCGTGGGCTACTCTTTAGAGGGTTGGTATGGAATTGTTGAGCCAAATGGCCTGTTTCCATACTGTAATCTAATCACACTTTACAAGGTTTCAACACAGCACCATTTCTCAAGTGGCATGGTATTCATATGATCTTACATCACTGATATTACAGACGGTCTTATTTACATATTAATGCTACACTTTCACATCACATCTTTCCACAGACCTTTCCCCACCATCACTAAGTCTTTTGCTCTGTTCAATACAGGGGCAGCACAGTGGGTCAGTGGTTAGCATTGCTGCCTCACAGCACCAGGGTCCCAGGTTCCATTCCAGCCTCGGGCGACTGTCTGTGTGGAGTTTGCACATTCTCCCAGTGTCTGCGTGGGTTTGCGCCGGTTTCCTTCCACAGTCCAAAGATGTGCAGGCCAGGTGAATTGGCCATGCTAAATTGCCCGTAGTGTTAGGTGCATTAGCCAGAGGGAAATGGATCTGGGTAGGTTATCCTTCGGAGGATCGGTGTGGATTGATTGGGCCTGTTCCCACACTGTAGGGAATCTACTCAAATAGATTTATATTATCCAGCAGAGATCTCAAATTACTTCATCAGTAAAACTACACTCAAAAGAAACTTCAGATTAATGCTGGACAGACTCCATATATGAAATACTAGTGTCAAACTGGCCAGTCACAGGACATGATGGGTGTGGGGTTGGAAAGAGAGGGAAAGGGAGAGAAAGTTTATTACTTTACATTGTCAATTCATTGGTTCTCTCATCAGATACGTGGGTGGCACGATGGCACAGTGGTTAGCACTGCTGCCTCACAGCGCCAGAGACCCGTGTTCATTTCCCGCCTGAGGTGACTGACTGTGTAGAGTTTGCACATTCTTCCAGTGTCTGCTTGGATTTCCTCCGGGTGCTCCGGTTTCCTCCCACAGTCCAAAAATGTGCAGGTTAGGTGAATTGGCCATGCTAAATTGCCCATAGTGTTAAGTGAAGGGGTAAATGTAGGGGAATGGGTCTGGGTGGGTTGCTCTTCGGTGGGTCAGAGTGGACTTGTTGGGCCGAAGGGCCTGCTTCCACACTAAGTAAGCAAGTAATACTACCTGGTGTACTCAGTGCACTGTGCTTTGTTCTTATTTTCAGTAGTTGGCATCTGCCTATGTTTTATTTTTGTAGGATTAATACAAATTAATTAATTATGGTTTAGAATGCAACCACAAATTCTCTCATCTGTATCAGGTCTTCACTAGAACAATCACCCTTGTGCTGTCTCCCATGTTCCTGTGCTTAAAACATTTTTTCACATTTCCTTTAAAATGATGTATTACAAATCATTTTGCTAACCTTGTGCTACATCCTTTGCCTTTTCCGCTCTATTGACTGCTGCAAGCAAAGCCTAACACATTCAGCTTTGATATCTGAATTATTAATGCAATTAGAAACAGCAGAGCTCCAATAATTGATTCCAGTGTGACCTCAATTAACATCACACCAAGTTAGTCACTCATAAGCATTTGATGTTTTCATTTTGACCTTCCTTGGTTCTGGATTGACATCTATTCAGGCTTTGAATTTTCTTAGGTGGGCCCTTATTAACATACCCAATCTTCCTATTCCAAGACTTTTCTTTAACAGGTACATGATGCATGATTGTTTCTTTAATAAACAATATTTAATAACTCCTACAGAATGCACAATAACGCACTTGCAGTAGAAGTAACAACTGTAGCAAGCCAGTTACTACAATAGTACAAGAGTACAATAAATGTTTTTCAAACATCTCCCTTTTCACATAAACAAGTTGAATGCACTCTTATTTGCATTTTCAACTTACACAAATTATCCCTTAAATATGTTCACAAAGAATACTTGCATTCATGAACAAAATTATGTTAATCTAGTTAGTTCCACTTTTGTCAGTCTCTGCACGCATAATGTAGTGTTAAATCATGGTTTTCTAACGGATGTAATTTGCTATTCCTCTGGTATGCTTGTTCCTGGGGCAATGGTCCTTCTTTGGGGAGTGCAGAACCCATACTGAGTGGTGATACTGTGGTAACTGTTGTTGATCCATTTCCATTGCTGAGATTGATGTCATCCTGTGCTCTTTGCCAGATGTGAATAGTCAATTGTGACAAGATAAAAACTTCCTTGAAAATGAGGTTTTCTCCAAGCATTGCCCATCCATTGCTCATCTGGATGAGATGTGTCATAGGTGGCTCCTCAGCTGTCTTAGCTTAGTATTCATTAAAAGCATTGCTGATGTGTTCCTCAGTCTTATTGCTCAATGTTTTAATTAATTCTGTGGCTATTTAGTAGCTTTTCCACAAAGTGGAAAATATCCAAATTCTATCTCATATTGCCTCTAATTTATCCAGTAGCAGTATGTGGAAAACACACAAATATTTTTATCTCAATAAATCAAAGTTGCAGACCCTGTTTTAAAAAAAAGTTTCTCACTGTTTCTTTCAGTAACAGTCTCTCTTATGACTTGAGTATTCACACATTTTCATTTGCACCATTCCTGACGCCATGTTTCAAGTGATGTGCATTTAATAGTCCCCACAGACAGCTCACAAAAAGGTACTTACAGAGGTAGAGGCCATATGATAATAGCAAGACAACTAGCACATTAAGGATACAATTGGATTTCTCCAAATAGTGATAATATATTGTCCCTTCAACAGTTTGTGTGCGCTGCTATATTGCAACAATTCACTTTTTACAAAAATGATTTGAGGAGAATGTTTACTGCATAAACATACATGATCCATATGCCAGAAAAACAAAACGGTAGTAGCAATTTTCAGTTCATTTTTATGAACGGTATTCAAATCAGTCCTCAGTAGAATGTTGCGAGCCAATAGGACCAAGTTTGAACCTTTACAGGAAACAATAAAATCCTTTCCAGTTTAAATTTACTTAAGCAAGGTAAAGTATTACATCTGGTTTGTTACAACTTCTATGAAAATTCTATTATTACATTAAAATCATTTGTTCCTTATTTTAAGAACAAATTGTGATGAGAACAATGTAATATTGTTTCATGAGTCTGCTTCACGTGTCTACTTCCCCACAGGAATATTTCTTTAAAATTCCAACCTCAGACAAGCTCAAGTAATTTAATATCTGTCCTTTGGTTTTGCATTTAAATTGCTTAATTGCATATTATTTATGAGGGCAACATTTAAAAAATATGGATCATGTACAATCTCAATATTTTCTCCGAGACAAATTCAGATTCATTTAAATGTTATCAGTCCATCACACAAAGCCTGGTGAATACCTGTTTTATGCAAGCAAAAGCTTGAGACATTTTACTGTGGTCCAAATTTCTCCTTTAACTTGCTTCAGGCAACTATTTAGTGAAGTACAGACCAGATATGAAACAGTGCCCATGGTGAACAAGTAGAGACCAATATTGAGAGGGTGGTGCTGGAAAAGTACAGAAGGTTAGGGAGCATCCGAGGAGCAGGAGAATCGATGTTTCGGGCAAAAGCCCTTCATCAATTCCTGACAAAAGGGCCTTTGCCCAGAACAATTCTCCTGGTCCTCGGATACTGCCTCCCTTGCTGTGCTTTTCCAGCAACCCCACTCTCAACTCTGATCTCCAGTATCTGGAGTCCTCACTTTCTAAGAGAACAATATTGAGCCTACCACACGTCTGTTCAAATGTATTGTAAATTAATTTTTTTTTAAATGAATTTTACATGGGAGGTGGGCATCATTGGTCAGATCAACATTAGCTACTCATCCCCAATTTTCCTTGAACTAGCACTGCCACATAGACTTGTAAATTATCAATCATGCCTACTATGAAGCTTCAAATACAGCTCTTGTTCATTTATAATCCTGCTGCTCTGTCACACAGCATCAGTTGACACGCTAGCTCAGAACCAACAGATCCAGATACCTGAGGGAAGGCTGTATACCCTTTGATTGAGATTGGTCTTCATTTTGGTAACTAAAGCTAGCACTGTTTCAGATGGCAGTTAAGAATCAACCACATCATCATGTGTGTCTGAAGTCACATGTAGACCAGACCAGGCAAGTACAAAATATTCATGAACAAGATGGATTTTTATGGCATTCAATCAATAATGGTTAGCACAGTTACCATTATGGAGGCTAGTTGTATGTTCCAGATTTATTAATGGAATTCAAATTCCATTAATCTGAACCAAGTTCCACGACATTTGGCCTGTCGCAAAAATGTCACTATAGTTGTTATGGGGGATTTTAACATGCAGGTAGACTGGGAGAATCAGGATGGTATTGGGCCTCAAGAAAGAGACTTTGTGGAGTGCCTCAGAGATGGATTCTTAGAGCAGCTGGTGCTGGAGCCGACCAGGAAGAATGCAATTCTGGATCTGGTATTGTGTAACGAACCAGAATTGGTCAGAGACCTCGGTAAAGGAGCCATTGGGAAGTAGTGACCATAATACAATAAGCTTCAATCTGCAATTTGAGAGGGAGAGGGTACAGTCGGAAGTGACAGTACTTCTGTTGAATAAAGGGAATTATGGAGCTATGAAGAGGAGCTGGCCAAAGTTCAATGGTGCAATACCTCAGCAGGGATG
>NC_057734.1:43198956-43271379 GCF_004010195.1 Chiloscyllium plagiosum
GGGGTCTGATTGAGACGTATAAGATTATGAAAGGATTGGACACTCTGGCAGTAGGAAACATATTTCCACTGATGGGTGAGTGCCGAACCAGAGGACACAGGTTAAAAATACGCGGTAGACCATTTAGGACAGAGCTCAGGAGAAACTTCTTCACCCAGAGAGTGGTGGCTGTGTGGAATGCTCTGCCACAGGGGGCAGTGGAGGCCCACTCTCTGGATTCATTTAAGAAGGAGTTGGATAGAGCTCTCAAAGATAGTGGAATCAAGGGTTATGGAGATAAGGCAGGAACAGGATACTGATTAGGAATGATCAGCCATGATTATATTGAATGGCGGTGCAGGCTCGAAGGGCTGAATGGCCTATTCCTGCACCTATTGTCTATTTTCTATTAGTTAGGCTTCTGGATAACTAATCCAGTTCTTACCACTATGCCACCCTCCCCCTACCTCTGTACTGTGCTAAACTGCATCATAATGACATTTGGTTAAATCAGCTAACTCAGGCATGATTGATAATTTACAAGTCTATGTGGCATTCTACATGTACAAAGCAATGATGAAATTCAAAAGTACTTCAACCAATTCTTATAAAGAACACAGTCATGTTCTCACGTCAGGTAAAGCACACTTTATTTGCTTCTCTGAAATTCAGTGTCTGACGATGTTTTCCCAGAATTTAAATAACTGGATAAATAAAACTGTAGATCTCTAAACCATTAGACTCATTGTTGAATGCAGACAACTTTCTTCTTTTCTCAATCCAATGAGCAGTCCAGTTGGTCAATTTCTTATCAATCTCATTAAAAAGCACTCTTCTTAAAACCCAGATGTGCAAAACATTCCAAAATCCTTTTTTTCAAATTCCAACTAAAATGGATCAACTGAAAACTCCCTCAATATCTCCTCGAAGTATTCTAGTAGAATCAGAATGCATGGCTTAAGGGCAACAAATCAAGTATTTATGCTTATGAAGAAAAATATTATGGCACAGATCATGAAAGAGAGAGGACATTTCGAGTACTTCTATAAATTAGACTTCAGAGACCCTTTTTTTCAGGGTTTTGGTGTCACTATCAATTAGTCAGCAACTCATTCAATGCAGCTGCTGTGAAGCTTCAAATACAGCTTTTGTTCATTTATAATCCTGCTGCTCTGCCACACAGCATCAGTTGACACGCTGGCTCAGAACCAACAGATCCGAATACCTGAGGGAAGGCTGTATACCCTTTGATTGAGATTGGTCTTCATTTTGGTAACTAAAGATCTGTTTGAGCTAATGACTGGGGCACTGAAAGTGAGCACATACTGCTTTTATTGCTCTGCAGCATGATAAGGTATTGGGGGTAGGGGTGGGTTGGTTGACGAGAGAGTTTTCTGGTAATCCTAACTCAAACAAACTTCCACAGCTCAAGTAATACAGCAAAATGTTCTATTTCAAATCAGTGGTTGGAGTGAGTGGTGAACAATTGAACTGTGAGGCTGTTTTTGGTAACATGTATGATACAATGTTTCATCCATATTTAATTCAAATGCACAACTAAATGGATTTCACTATATTTCTTCACACCAGGGAATATCAAATATTGTAACAAAGTTCCCAGGAAGCATTGCTGAGTCTAGAACGCTGCACTTAGTCAGAATCATAGAGATGCACAGCACGGACTCGTCCATGCCGACCAGATATTCTAAATTAATGTAGTCCCATTTGCTAGCACTTGGCCTTTATCCCTCTAAACCCTTCCTATTTATATATACACATCTAGATGCCTTTGAAATGCTGTAATTGTACCAGCCTCCACCACTTCCTCTGGCAGCTCATTCCATACAGACACCATCCTTTGCATGAAAAATGTTGCCCCTAAGTTCCCTTTTAAATCTTTTCCCTCTCACCCTAAACCTATGCCCTATAGTTCTGGACTCCCCCAACCCAGGGAAAAGACTTCGACCATTTACCCTATCCATGCCCCTTGTGATTTTATAAACATCTATAAAGGTCACCCCTCAGGCTCCAACGCTCCAGAAAATAAAACAGTCCCAGTCTATTCAGCCTCTCCCTGTAGCTCAAACCCTCCAACTCTGCTAACATCCTTGTCAATCTTTTCTGAATGTTTTCAATTTTCACAACATCCTTCTTACCTGTCTAAGAAGGAAGGAAACAAACAAACAAACAAACAAAACTGGTGTTTGATGAGATCAAACGGATTTAATGGAGTTTATCCATCCAAGGTTATCCTCTGATTTTATAAAGGATAGCTTTTAAATCTGAGCAGACCA
This sequence comes from Chiloscyllium plagiosum, assembly GCF_004010195.1. Taxonomy (NCBI): domain Eukaryota; kingdom Metazoa; phylum Chordata; class Chondrichthyes; order Orectolobiformes; family Hemiscylliidae; genus Chiloscyllium; species Chiloscyllium plagiosum. The sequence continues at coordinate 43,201,230 of NC_057734.1, forward strand.
TTTAGGTATTGCCTGGGCATTCTTAAAATAAATACAGAAAAGTTCTAAAGTAATTCCCCATGACAAATACTGGACTATTTCAACATTACATTTGATAACCTTAAATCTGCAGCTACAATATAGGGCTTTATGCAACTTTTTAATAACATTAACATTTTTAATAACTCTTTTTAACCCAAGTATTGCAGGGTGCATCACATGTGGTCACACATTGCATAAGTGATAACAGCAGGAATCTAGTGTCAGTTTGACCTTTAAGTAGTAACAGAAAGTAGCTAGAGCCAGTTGGATACGCAAAAAGCATTGATACCAGCTATCTATATCAAGCTAGCTAATGCAAAAACCAATACTCTTCAGCCTGTAAACTCAGCTACCAAATTGCCTGTCAGGCATATTTTCACAGCATTTAATTGCTTCTTAAAGAAGCTCAAGGTCATCCCACATATTTTTTCTAAAATAAATTTTTTTGGGCTGTGGGCTTAGCTATAGCCAGTTTTAATTCTCTACTTCTCGCTGTCTTGAGAAAGTGGTGCTAGGTTTTTGAGTTGCTACAGTCCATGTGCTAAAGGTATTCCTGCAGTGTATCTGGTCGGCATGGATGAGTTGGACCAAAGGGTCTGTTTCCGTGCTCACACCTCTCTGACTAGTTCCAAATTGTGTCCCTTTGTCTTTTGAAGTAACACTCATGATCTAATATTTCTTTATCATTTGATCTCTATTAAATCACCTTTAATCATCTCTTCAATGGTCAGATGTCCAAATATCTTTATCTTTCCTACTAATTCTTCATCAAACATTGTGAATCATCTCTGAGTTCTTCATGAGAACACCTTTTTTGTGACTCCATGCTCAGAACTGGGCACAGGGCTCAAGGCAGGCTCTAGGCAGAGCAATACTGATTGAGTATCGGTCCTTCAAATGTATTCTTTTCCTTTTACTTGATAGTTCACTTTAGTTGGTTTTCAGATTGATGCTCCCCATTGAATTAACATGGTGATTAAGTTGACGAAAACTCCTAGTTTTCTGTTAACGTAGGTTTTCCAAAAACATTTGCATAGTGTGTATATTATCCTTTTATTTCCCATATTAAGCAGTTTACACATTCCCAAAGTATATTCTCAACTGTGAATCATGAACACTCATGTTTTGTCCAATGATTTCTGGAACTTATACACTACAAAAAAAAACTTGAACTTCTAGTTTTGTTCTTTCTGACAAATCAAATTCTTTGCACTGAACTGGTTTCCAAATCATTAATGGAAGTTAGCAACAACTGATTACTGGTAGCACCCCACACAAAACTCAACAAGTATTTAGTCCTTCAAAGTATGAAATAGCATCTATGAACTCCATATGTAATCCCAAATCCTCACTGCCACATGTAAAATTGCAATGTATAACTCATACTAACATCTAGGTGTCAGCCTGAACACATCTGTGTGCCTGCCTGATGGTGCAATGTTTGTCTGTGAGCAAGTTTCAGTCTGACTCTGGATGTCAGTCTGTGGGTGAAGAATCTGGCTGTAGTTTCTGGGTGCTTATCTATGGATACAGAATCTGGGTGTTTGTCTGTGAAGTCATGTCATGGTGTCAGGCTGGGCAACTGTCTGTCAACATCAGGTGCTAGGTTGGTTGCCTATGATTGGGTGCATTGTTTGGGTGCAATGCCCGGGTGTAGTATCTAAATGCACTTCAGTGGGTCCCTGTCTGTGGGCAAAGCATCTGGCTGTAGTGGCTGGGTTACTGTCTGCGGTGCAGTATCTGGGTGCACGTCTGCGAATATCTGTCAAGTTGGCCACCTTTCTGTGGATGCTATATCTGGGTGCTGTATGTCAGCACAATGGGCTGAGCGCCTGTCTATAGGTGCAGCATCTGGGTTCCTGTGTGTGCATACAGTGTCTGGGTACCAGACTTGGTGCCTGTCTATAGGTGCAGTATCTGGGTTCCTGTGTGTGCATACAGTGTCTGGGTACCAGACTTGGTGCCTGTCTGTAGGAGCAGTATCTGGGTTCCTGTGTGTGCACACAGTGTCTGGGTACCAGACTTGGTGCCTGTCTGTAGGAGCAGTATCTGGGTTCCTTTGTGTGCACACAGTGTCTGGGTACCAGACTTGGTGCCTGTCTGTAGGAGCAGTATCTGGCTCCGGCTGCCCGTGACCTACCTGTAATAGGAGAGGAGCCCGTTACTCAGCACGAACCAGCGGCGCTGGTAACCCTTCAGGTAGTTTGTCCATTTGTGCAGCCAGCCTTTGTGAGTGTCGCTGCTGGCGGGCGGAGAGAGCAGAGGCGGCGCCGGCCCGGAGGCCTCTCGCAGCGGCTCACTCATCGTGTGGGAGCGGGAGGCCGGAGCGGGCAGTGACCAGCGAGGACGATCGTAGGCCAGCCGCCCGCAGGCAGGGGGCACAAGAACAGCAGCTTTCCCCATGGAGGAGGCGGGACGTGCAGAGGGAGGCGGGCCATTAACCCGGAGCCGGCCATCGGCAGGTCCCTGCAGCTTCAAGATCACCTCACTCGTGGTGCACCTCAAACCTCCAGCTCACAAATCACTGCCCAGAATAAAATAAACTAATCAACATTTGCCGATTAGCTACCCATCTTCAATGTTAGCATTCACTGACTAGTAAATCTAATACTAGCAATAACTATTTATATACCTTGCAGGATACCTGGGACGCCGTCTTAAAGCGTTGCTAAAATTTCGGTTGTACAACAATTATTCGACAAGGGAGAGGGGGAGAAGGGTCACTTACAAATGGAAGCAGGATTTCCATTGGGATCACTAAAGAAAACCGTTCCGTATTTTACACTTTGCGGGATATCGTTCCTCACACAAAGACATGAAAGAAAATCTCTCACAGATAATATCTCTTTAATGGTGTGTGGAACACACACAGCCCACGTGACTATTTACGTGGTCTCGAGGCCCCGCCCCTCCACGTGCTGCTCCAACTTTTTTTTGCCAATGGTGTGAAAATAAGGAAGAGTGTGGTGCTGGAGAAGCACAGCAGGTCAGGCAGCATCTGAGGAGCAGGAGAGTCATATGTTTCGAGCATAAGCTCTTCATCAGGGCCAAGGGGGCTGAGAGATAAATGAGAAGGGTTGCGGTGGGGCTGAGGGCAAGGTAGCTGGGAATGCCATAGGTAGATGAAGGTGGGGGTGAAGGTGGTGGGTCGGAGAGGAGGGTGGAGTGGATAGGTGGAAGGAAGATGGACAGCGAGGACAGTGCCGAGTTGGAAGATTGGATCTGGGGTAGGGTGGAGGAGGAGAAATGAGGAAACTGGTAAAATCTACATTGATCCCCTGTGGTTGGAGGGTCTCAAGGAGGAACATGAGGCTTTCTTCCTCCAGGAGAAAGTGAGTCTTCAGATGCTGGAGATCAAAGTTGAAACTTTATTGCTGGAACAGCACAGCAGGTCAGGCAGCATCCAGGGAACAGGAGATTCGACGTTTCGGGCTCCTGAAGAAGGGCCTGTGCCCGAAACGTCGAATCTCCTGTTCCCTGGATGCTGCCTGACCTGCTGTGCTGTTCCAGCAATAAAGTTTCAACTTTCTTCCTCCAGGGTCAGGTGGCTAGAGTTTGGCGGCGGAGGAGGCCCAGGACTAGCATACCCTTGGCGGGGGGGCAAGTTTTAAATTCGGCCACAGGGCGGTGGGGTTGTTTAGTGCGTGTGTCCTAGGGATGTTCTCTGAAACATACTACAAGTTGGTGTCCTGTGTCCCCAACGTACAGGATTAAGTTAAAAATCACTCAACACCAGGTTATAGTCCAACAGGTTTATTTGGAAGCACTGGCTTTCGAAGTGCTGCTCTTCATCAGGAGACCACATCGACAGCAACAGACCATAGATGATATATGTGAAAGTACAGGTAAATCTGTCGGATGTGGAAGGATCCTTTGGGGCCTTGGATGGAGGTGAGGGTGGAGGTGTGGGTGCAGGTTTTGCATTTCTTGTGGAGGCTGGGAAGGTGCTGGGAGTGAAGGGTGGGCTACTGGGGTGTTGTGGACGTTACAAGGGAGTCGCAGAGTGAATGGTCTCTCCGGAATGCAGATAGGGGTGGGGAGAGAAATATATCCCTAGTGGTGAGGTCTCTTTGTAGACCCACTGCCCTGTCGTCAAACACTTTAACTCCCCCTCCCACTCTGCCAAGGACATGCAAGTCTTGGGCCTCCTCCACCGCCAAACTCAAGTAACCCGACACCTGGAGGAAGAACGCCTCATCTTCTGCCTTCGGACCCTCCAACCACACAGGATCAATGTGGATTTCACCAGTTTCCTCATTACCCCTCCTCCCACCCTATCCCAGATCCAACATTTCAACTCAACACCTCCTTCTTGAACTGTCCGACCTGTCTATTTTCCTTCCCACCTACCTGCTCCACCCTTCTCTCTGACCTATCACCTTCAACCACACCTTCCTTTACCTATTGTATTCCCAGCTACCTTCCCTCCCATTTATCTCTCAGCCTCCTTGGGTCACCCCCTCATTCCTGATGAAGAGCTTACGCTTGAAACAATGACTCTCCTGCTTCTCAGATACTGCCTGACCGGCTGTGCTTCTCCGGCATCAAATTCGTCAACTCTGATCTCCAGCATCTGCAGTTCTCACTTTCTCCAAGGTGAAAATTAGGCAGGACGCCTGCCCCGTGTCTAAACTGGGATAACGCATATTCCTGATGAAAGGCTTTTGCCCGAAACGTCGATTTTCCTGCTCCTCAGATGCTGCCTGACCTGCTGTGCTTTTCCAGCACCACTGTAATCTAGACTCTGATTTCCAGCATTTGCAGTCCTCACTTTTGCCAACGCAGAAAGAATGCTACTCATAATAAGTATACAGTTTTGGATACTGTTGTGGGGGACAATCTACCAGGGCTCTGTGGCTCAGAAAGGAAGGCATGAGAATAGGGGAGTAATAGTGATAGGAAATTCAGTCTGAGAGGAACAGGCAGGAGAATCTGTGGTCACGAGTGAGACTCCCAGATAGTATATTGCCTCCAGGGTGCTAGGGTCAGGGATGTCTCAGATTGAGTCTACAAGATTCTTAAGGGGGAGGGGGAGCAGCCAGAAGTCATGGTACACATTGGTAACAATGACATAGGTAAGGAAAGGGATGAGGACCTGAAAAGAGAATATAGGGAGTTAAGTTGCAAGCTAGAAAGCAGATGAGCAGAGTAGTAATCTTAGGATTGCTACTGGTGCCAAGGGCTAGTGAGGCTAGGAATAGAGATCCAATGCAGATGAACAAGTGGCAGCAGGGTGGTGTAGGAGGGAGGGCTTCAGATGTGTGGATCATTGGGATACCTTCTGGGGAAGGTGGGACCTGTACAAGAAGGACGGTTGCACCTGAACTGGAGGGGCACCAATATCCTGGGCGGGAGGTTTTCTCGAGTTCTTCAGGAGGGTTTATACTAGATAGGCAGGGAGGTGGGAACCTGAGCTATGGATCAGATGATGGAGTAGGTAGTGAATAGCTCGATACAGCGTGCAGAGAGATTGTGAAGGGCGATAGGCACTTGATAGAGCAAAGGTGCGGTCAGTGTGATGGGTTGAAGTGTGTCTGTTTTAATGCAAGAAGTATAAGGGCAACTTACAGCATGGATTAGTATTTGGAATTATGATGTTATGGCCATTATGGAGAGTTGGATATCACAGAGGCAGGAATGGTTATTGGATGTTCCAGGGTTTAGATGTTTCAAAAGAAATCAGTTGGGGTGGGGTGGGGGTGGGGGGGGGGGGTGGAGGGGTGGAGAGGTAAAAGAGGCAGAGGAGTTGCATTGGTAATCAGGAATAGTATCACTGCTGCAGAAAGGGAGGTAATCGAGGAGAGTTTGTCTACAGAATCAGTATGGGTGAAAGTCAGAAACAGGAAAGGAGCACTCACTTTATTGGGAGTTTTCTACAGACCACCCAATAGCAACAGAGAGTTGGAAGAGCAGATTCCTAATATTGATTGGAACTCCCTTAGTTCAAATAGTTTGGATGGAGCAGTTTTAGTCAGGTATGTGTATAGGAAGGTTTCCTGAATCAATAGTCAGATTGGCCAACTAGAGGGGAGGCCATATTGGATTTGGTACTTGGCAACAAACTAGGCCAGGTGTCAGATCTTTCAGTGGGAGAGCATTTCATGTGATAGTGATCACAACTGCCTGACCTTTACTATATTCATCAAGAGGGATAGGAGCAAACAGTTCAGGAAAGTACATAATTGGGAGAGGGGGAATTACAATACTATTAAGCAGGAACTGGGGTGCCTAAATTGAGAACAAATGTTCTCAGGGAAATGCACGACAGAGATGTGGAGGTTGTTTAGGAAGCACTTGCTGACAGTACTGGACAGGTTTGTCCCACTGAGGCAAGGAAGAGATGGTAGGTTGAAAGAACCTTGGGTGACAAGGGATGTGGAACATCTAGTCAAGAGGAAGAAGGAAGCTTACTTAAGGTTGTGAAATCAAGAAACAGACAGGGCTTCAGAGGGTTACAAGGTAGCCAGGAAGGAACTGAAGAATGAACTTAGGAAAGCTAGAAGGGGGGATGAAAAAGGTAGGATTAAGAAAAATCCTAAAGCATTCTACACTTTTTGAGGAGCAAGAGGATGGCCAGAGAGGGTAGGGCCGATCGGGATAGTGGAGAGAACTTGTACCGGAGTCGGAGGAGTAGGGGTGGTCCTTAATGGATACTTAATGGATGTGGTGCACATGGATTTTAGCAAGGCGTTTGATAAGGTTCCCCATGGTAGGCTCACTCAGAAAGTAAGGAGGCATCAGATACAGGGAAATCTGGCTGTCTGGATACATAATTGGCTGGCACATAGAAGACAGAGGGTGGTGGTAGATGGAAAGTATTCAGCCTGGAGTTCGGTGACCAAAGGTGTTCTGCAGGGATCGGTTCTGGGACCTCTGCTCTTTGTGATTTTTGTAAATGACTTGGTTGAAGAAGTGGAAGGTGGGGTAGTAAGTTTGCCGATGACACGAAGGTCAGTGGAGTTATGGATAGTGTGGAGTACTATTGTAGATTGCAATGGGACATTGACAAGATGCAGAACTGGGCTGATAAGTGGCAGATGGAGTTCAACCTGGAAAAGTGTGAAGTGATTCACTTTGGAAGATCGAATTTGAATGCAGAATACAGGGTTAAAGGTAGGATTCTTGGCTGTGTGGAGGAACAGAGTGATCTTGGGGTCCATGTCCATAGATTTGTCAAAGTTGCCACCCAAATTGATAGGGTTGTTTAGAGGGCTTTCATTAGCAGGGGATTGAGTTTAAAAGCTGCGAGGTTATATTGCAACTCTGCAGAGTCCTGGTTAGACCATACTTGAAATATTGTGTTCAGTTCTGATTGCCTCATTATTGGAAAGATGTGGAAGCTTTAGAGAGAAAATTTACCAGGATGCTGCTTGGACTGGAGGGCATTTAGAAAGATTTAGGGATCTAAGACTTTTCTCATTAGAGCAAAGACAGAGGTGTACAAGATATTGAGAGGCATAGATAGACTGGATAGCCAGAGACATTTTCCCATGGCAGAAATGTCTATCACGAGGGGACATAATTTTAAGGTAATTGGAGGAAGGTTTAGGGGAGATGTCAGAAGTAGGTTCTTTACACAGAGTTGTGAGTGCGTGAAATGCACTGCCAGCAATGGTAGAGTCAGATACATTAGTGACATTTAAGTGACTCTTGGATAGGCACATGGAAGATAGTACAATGAAGGGTATGTAGGTTAGTTTGATCTTAGAGTATGATAAACATCTAGCACAACATCAAGGGCCGAAGGGCCTGTACTATGCTCTACTGTTCTATGTTCAAGTGTTCTCAAGTAATCTAGAGGTGTTCTTCAAAACTGTGGACACTGTTAATATGGAATACATATTGACTAATAGTAATAGCATTTACTTATGACAATTCGTAACTTCCCTTCGATTATATGATTAATTATTTAATTATTTTGTAATATTGGGGCAACCTTGTGTTCCTTTCTGATTATTTTATAAAACAATACAAAGGCCCACCAGACTATTTATTTGTCAAATGTAGCCTTTTTAAAAAAATAAACCAGCAAAGCTGACACTGGTTAAGCATCACCAATTAAAAGGCAAATCCACTCAATCCCTCCTTAAGGAGTTGAAAACGTAAAATATAATTTAAAGAAGAAACTCATTATTTGTGCCAACTGGACTTCATATGTTGATATTCACACAACCTGTGAATATCAAAACCTTTCTATCCCATGTCCACATCATGATCATTGGTGGCCCCAAAGAGCTATCCATGGCCTCCTTCTATTTCTCATGGACAAGCTGCCCCTCGAAAAATGAAAAAAGTCAGTTTCCAATTGTTCACTGACAACACCCAGCTCTACCTCACCACAATTACTCTCCTTCCTTTCTCTGTATTTAAGTTGTCACACTGCTAATCTGATACCAGTATTAGTTGACCAGAAATGCCTTCCAGTTCAATGTTGCGAAGAACAAAGTCATTAGCCACTGACTCCATCCCTCTCACCGGAAACTGTTTTGGGCTGAATCAGACTGCTAATAACCTTGACCTTCTAAACACATGCTTTTTTTGGATGTGAACATAGGAGGTATGGCTAGTAAGTTCACAGATGACACAAAATTGGATGTGTAGTAGACATCAAAGATTACCTCAGTGTACAACGGGATTTGATCAGATGGGTCAATGGGCCAAGGAGTGGCAGATGGAGTTTAATCAAGATAAATGTGAGCTGCAGTATTTGGAAGGGTAAATCAGGGCAGGACTTATAAACTTAACGGTAAGGTCCTGGGGACTGTTGCTGAACAAAGAGACCTTGGAGTGCAAGTTCATAGTTCCTTGAAAGTGGAGTCACAGGTAGATAGGATAGTGAAGAAGGCATTTGGTATGCTTTCCTTTATTGGTGAGTGCATCAAGTATAAGATTTGGGAGGTCACATTGCAGCTGTACAGGACATAGGTTAAGCCACTTTGGAATACTGGATGCAGTTCTAATCTCCCTGTTATAGGAAGGATATTGTGAAACTTGAAAAGGTTCAGAAAAGATTTACAAGGATGTTGCCAGGGTTGGACAGTTGGAGTGATCAGGAGTGGCTGAATTAGGCTGGGGCTACTTTGCCTGGAGCATCAGAGGCTGAGGGGTGAGCTTATAGAGGTTTATAAAATCATGAGGGGCATAGGTAGGGTAAATAGTCAAGGTCTTTTCCCTGGGGTGGGGGAGTCCAAAACTAGAGGGCATAGGTTTAGGATGAGAGGGGAAAGATTTAAAAAGGACCTAAGGGCAACGTTTTCATGCAGAGTGTGGTACTCGTATGGAATGAGCTGCCAGAGAAAGTACTGGTACAATTGCAGCTTTTAAAAGGCGTCCGGATGGATATATGAATAGGAATGTTTAAAGCTATCTGGGTCAAATGATGGCAAATAGGACTAGATTAATTTAGGATATCTGCTCGTCATAGACAAGGTGGACCACAGGATCTGTTTCCCTGCTGTACAACTCTATGACTTTATGGAACTTTGTGGTATTGTCACCCCAGCATTGTGTAGTGCCAAATAAGGATTTTTTAAAAAGTAGTTTGCTGCACTAATCCTTCTTTGCTTTTGTTTTGCTTTGGGCCTATCTAATGATTAGTGGCAGACGATACAAAGGTAGAGGATGCACCACCATGGAGTTTCTAAAAGTGAGGCACTGTTTGGAGATAACAAGAAGCTTTATTGCACAATCTAAATGTCATAGACATAATTACTCAGATCTTATGGAGCTGGTAGAAATACATTCACTTACTCCAAAAGCTAGAGTAAAACTCCTTGTGTCCACCCACATTCTGTGTATCACATCAGTGGAATTAGCGAAGCCAATATCACATGAATATTAACTTCTTTAGAACCATTGCCTTAAACAAAATCTCGCACCAATCTTTTCCTCCCCATAATTAACCCATTACACCACATTTAAAAAATACAAATGTAAACAGCTATATCACAAACCCATCCCACCCAACTCACTGACTTCACAAATATAGATAGTCTGGACTTTTCCGATTTTTCCCTGAATACACTCTCTTGGGACTTGAAAGAATGGTAGATCCTTTGCTTGAGGACAGTTAACCATGGTTCAGAGCTATGTATTGTCTCTCTGCTGGAGGATCTTTTAACTCTCCGATATCCTTTGTGCCAGTCATTGTTCCTTGTCGACATAATCATTGGTTCACTACTTTATCTGGATGATGTTTAATCTTGTGAATGTCTGCTGCAGAGGAACCGCTATTTCCATCAGAGACTGAAATGGAGCAGCTGTCTCAGTTGGAAGACCTTTAATCTCATGAATGCCCACCATGGAAGATGGCTTCTTTGTTGAAGTATTTTCTTACTGATGGTATCCTGGACTTCTGGATCTGGCAATTTCTCTCTCAATCAAAGACGTAGGCTTAGTTTTTATAGTATCGTCAATTCTTAAGACCAGGCAGTTTTTTTTTCCATATGGAGTTGTATGTAGCTGATCTCGCTTTTGCGTTATTGATCAGGCTGTGTCTTCAATCATCTTCTGTGGTTGTTTGATTGGTGAAGTAGACATTTTAAGATTCTCAGCTGTGTTCATGGAGTCTTAGAGTCATACAGCATGGAAACAGACCCTTCATTCCAACTCATCCATGCCGAACAGATATCCCAGACATAACTCTTCCCATTTGCTTTCATTTGGCCCATCTCTCTAAACCCTTCCTATTTATATACCCATCCAAATGTCTTTTAAATGTTGTAATTGTATCAGCCTCTACCACTTCCTCTGGCAGCTCATTCCAAACATGCACCACTCTTTGTGTTAAAAAGTTACCCCTCAGGTCCCTTGTAAATCTTTTCTCTCTCACCTTAAACTTGTAACCTCTGGTTTTGGACTCTCTTATCTTTGGAAAAAGACTTTGACGATTCACTTTATCTATGTCCCTCGTGATTTTATAAACCTCTGTAAAATCACCCCTCAACCTCCAACACTTAAGGGCAAAAAGTCCCAGCCTTTTCAGCCTTTCCTTTTAACTGCAACCCACCAATGTTGCTAAAAGCACTGTCTCTGTCACTGCCACTGACTATTCTGTGGCATCAATTTGTTCTGCTCTCTGGATACCTTCAGGTTAAAGATTCAACAGTGAGCTCAGCGAGTTGTACCACTTGTTTGCATTTTTTGCTGAGTTTTATCTTTTAATTTGTCAGCATTAATGAAAGAAGTGGTTTTCAGTCCTGTGTAATTACAGATTTCACAATGTGTTATGAGATGTCCAAGCTCTTGTAAGATCTCTGGCCACCACACCACTGACCTGGACCTGGCTGCGCACTTGACAATGCTTATGTATCCCCATTGTATCATTTCCAAAGTATATTCCTGAAGGGAAACTGGAATAAGTAGTCTGTCGATGATTGAAAAATGCTGCTGGTGCTCAAGGTACATTTTCTTGGCCAAATTGCTAACCATACTTCAATACAATATGGTGAATAATCATACTGTCTTGGTCACCTCTTTGCTCGTCAAAATTGGTTGATTTTTCTCTTTAGGTTTTCTGGCCACTGTTCTTTCTTGGCTCTTCAAAACATTTATTTTATGCCATTATATGTAATCTCATTAGATTCTCTCTTTTTTTGGAGTTCCACCACGAGTCTAATGAAATCTTCTACCAATTGTCCCTTGACTGGGTAGTCAGCCATAGTTTATTCTTAGATCAATTGTTTTGCAACTGCTTCTGTTGAAGTAGTTATCCTCTTAGGACCAGTGGGACTCATAACCTCTGAAGGGAATTGAGATTCAAAATGCACATTGGTTCAAAAGTGAAGAATGTCGGGTTGAACTATGTAAACATTTTTTACTCACTTCAGCTCCTAGTGCTGGAATGCAACTTGCAGCATTCTTATTTCCCTGACATTATTCCATGTGCACCATGTAGTCTCGTCTCTGTGGGCTGTACCTTCTGCTTCATTGTCCACATCAACTGGGTGGATAAGATACTGACCTTGGCAGTGGTATCAAGGTAAATTGGTTGTGTGTCCATTCATAAATAAACAAGCTTTTTGTATCCTAGATTATTGAGATCATCACTTTCCCTGTAAACACCTTAGTTACCTTTTCTAAGAGATTATTGTAACAAAGTAAGGTCTCTGCCTGTGAAATCTGTTTTTCTACCACTGTGTGGTACTTCTGCACTCTAATTTTGAACCAATGCTGTACCTGAAGAACATTTGCCTCCATGAAGTCCAATCTTATGTTCTGAATGGTTCATTTCTTACCTTAGATCTGCTAGTATTACATTTCTGTTTCTTCTAATTGATTAATATCATTACTGTAAAGCTGTTTAAACTCTGTATTATTGCAATATTGCCTGTAATTTGCTGTTCCTTAAGTTTGTATTCTAGTATTTACAAATACTATTTTAAATTGATTCCTGTAGAGCTTGTGCAGCATTCCCTTTTTTTTTGTCTTTCTTCACTATTATTATGTGACTGTATAAAATGCAATAAAGCTTTAAATTGTATTTTGGCCTTTATGAAGTAATTTACAGTTTAAGCTTTTCAAATCTATTTCTTTGTGATACTGTATCTCAGTACTGCTTACTGGATTTTTCAAACCTTTCTAGGTTTACCTACATTTTAGTGATCAAAATGGTGGCTACATGCATCTAAGACTTTTCCACCCTCTCCGCCCAAGTTGGGGTTTTCTTACTCCTTCTTGTGGAAAATGCAAGTTTTTCTGCCTTTTGTAGTCTAAAACGCCAAACACTTTCTTTGACACAGTTTTTAAAATAAAGTCTTTGTAAATCTTCTCACTGAAATTGTGGTTTAATTAGGGAGTCTCAGTTCTTTTAAACGACTCAATTTTTTTCTAACTTCCTTCTTCTGCTAGATTCTTTCAGTAGATTTCTTTAACTTCTCATCTTAAATAAATTGGGACGCTTTCCCAATTCTGTAATCCCAGTCAAAATTTGTTTTCTGGCTTTTTCACCATTCCTTGCAGCTGTGCTTCATTGAGTCAACTGGTGATGGCAGCATTGCTCAATGAGAGAGGTGAGATCCCTCTACATACTCCCTTGGCCTTTTCTGTTTTGGCAACATTTCTCAAAGTTATCCCCTTCTCCCTTAGGAATCTCTACCTCCTAGAACCTTCAGTTGTTCTTTGCTGGGCCTCCTTTGCTATGAATTCTGTATTTTCTGCCTTTTCTCTCTCTTTACCAGTTCAAACTCTTGCCCCAGAGTTTTTTATTAATGAAATTTGGGGGCGGCATGGTGGCTCAGTGATTAGCACTGCTGCCTCACAGCTCCAGGGACCCAAGTTCAATTCCCACCTTGGGCGACTGTCTGTGTGGGTTTCTTCTGGGTGCTCCTGTTTCCTACCACAATCCAGGGTAGGTGAATTGGCCATACTAAATTGTCCCATAGCATTAGGTGCTAAGTGTCAGAGAGGGGAATGGGTCTGGGTGGGTTCCTCTTCAGAGAGTCGGTGTGCACCTGTTGAGCCTCAGGGCCTGTTTCCATACTACAGGCAATCAAAGAAAGGTTGGTGGCATGGTGGCTCAGTGATTAGCACTGCTGCTTAACAGCGCCAGGGACCCGGGTTTGATTCCCACCTTAGGTGACTGTCTGTGCTGAGTTTGTACATTCTCCCGTGTTTGTGCGGGTTTCCTCCGGGTTCTCCAGTTTCCTCCCACAGTCCAAAGATGTGCAGGTTAGGTGAATTGACCATGCTAAATTACCTATAGTGTTTGGTACATTAGTCAGGAGTGATTGTGGCGGAATGGGTCTCGGTGGGTTGCTGTTCACAGATTTAGTGTGGACTTGTTGGGCCGAAGGGCCTGTTTCCATACTGTAGGGAATGTAATCCAATTCTTCTGAATAAGGTCTTGACTTTGGAGTGCTAAGCTTGCCCTTTTACTGCTTCCATAGCTGCTGCTATGATTCAGTTAGTGTTTCAGTGCTCACAGTCTGTGCCTTCTTAAATCAGTAATACTTGTAAAGAGATAAATTCATCAGTTTCGATTTTTTTGTCTCCTGGATTTCTTCTCCATGAATAAGAGTCAGATCTACATCACCACAACCATGTGGTATTTTCCTGATATTTTGAGGTATTTGCCACCCAATCCGATCACCACTTCTCAATATTACTTTTTAAAAAAGAAAATACATTTTCCCCACTGGGATAGAATTCCTTGTCTCCATTCACAGATTGTGTGACATCAGAATTGGTGCAATCAATGTAACATGAAGATTAACCCTTCAAATTCTTACATTATACAACCCCAGTCAATGCCAATTCTTTTCTGCTAAACCTCAGAAAATGGTACTTTCATTAAACACCTGGAAGTAGTGTTAGGTGAAGGGGTAAATGTAGGGGAATGGGTCTGGGTGGGTTGCGCTTCGGGTCAGTGTGGACTTGTTGGGCCGAAGGGCCTGTTTCCACACTGTAAGTAATCTAATCTAATAACCAAAAAAAACCAGCCCACAGGCTCCCCCAATAAACAAAATATTGGACAGTACAGGATTCAAAACCTTTTTCTCATATGTGCTTTCATGTCAAAAATTCATCAGTTGAACACAAATAAATTCCGTCGTACTCAAGCATTAAGTATTTCGGCATTGTTTTTCAGTGTTGAGGATCACCTGAACTTGGCATTTCCCATTATATACTTGGATGGACTGGTCGTTGTGGGTCCTGTTGAAAACACAAATTGTTCCCTGGAGGAAACAGCACAGCCGTTTTCTTTCTCAGTTAAAAACCACACCGCACCAGGTTATAGTCCAACTGGTTTATTTGGAAGCACTAGCTTTCAGAGCGCTGCTGCTCCTTCATCAGCTGGTTGTGAAGTATAAGATTGTAAGACACAGAATTTATAGCATTTATAACTCTGTACACCCCAGTCCAACACCAAATCGTTTTCTTTCTCATATATTTAGAGGAAGGAATAAATCAATTGCTTTCTCAAAATAAATATCAATGGTTCACTACCGCAGTTAGGCAGTAGTGTGGGGGGGAAATTAAAAAGTAAATAAACGAACAGGAATGTCAAAACACTCTGCTCAAAAAAGAAACAAAATGGTTATGAGAAATATAACCAACACAGGCGGTACTAACGATAACGTTCAAGATGTTGGAAATTCGATCATACCTCGCTTTAAAATATAGAAAGAATGAGATAAATTTAACAGTAGAGAGTCTGGTGATCCAGCTCCTGGGGAGAGGGGTTTCCACAAGGGGGTGGAACTGTTGTGCGAGCACCCGGAGGAAGACGGCGTTGCACCCGCGACCCTGGGACCGTTTGTGCGAGGCCGCAGTTTCCAGCCGGCGGCAGTGGAGGAAGCGCAGGGCTGGTGGTTGCTAAGGGCCGGCGGGTTGCGGGGAAGGCGAGAACCAACAAAGGCCCGACGGAGGAGGGGAGAGGAGAGGTGGTCTCGGAGTCCGGCTGAAGGCGGCGGCGGCGGCGGCGGCTCGGTGTACATCCGAGGAAGGTCTCCTCACCGGCTGAATTGTCTCTGGTGCAAGTGTTTAAATATTGCATTAATTCAATCTACTATTCATGTTAACTTGATTTAAAATATTTACCTGATTCTGCTCGAAAAGTAATAATCCGAAAGCAAAATGAGGCTGAGTATCGCAAATGTATCTCTACAGAGGCTGCCGAGTATCCCTATTACGTTTTTTTATGTCAATGGTACAGTTGATTTTAAATTCCTCTGAGTAAAGACTAATCATTTGGCTGTAGTTGGAGCACATTTTGTATTTTAATTCCAAGCAGTAGACTTCAATAGCAGACAAAAACAAAACAATTTTCTCAACTGGGCTTCAATCAATAGTAGAGTAGTGAAAAAACAATATTGTGGCAGTGCATGTAGTAACCCAGAGACAGACATTAGCCATTGATTTGGAAAGCTAGTGCTTCCAATTAAACCTGTTGGACTATAACCTGGTGTTGTGTGATTTTTAAAATTAGCCATTGGACTTGTTCTGCCATTCAGCTTTACCATGAACTGATCTGTACCTCAATCTCATTTATCTGCCTTTGTCTCTTTTTGGGAGGAGAATTCCAAATTTTTGCTGCTCTTTGTGAGGGACAATTTTGCTTTTTTTTTTAGATTACCTTACAGTGTGGAAACAGGCCCGTTAGCCCAACAAGTCCACACCGACCCGCCGAAGCGCAACCCACCCATACCCCTACATTTTACCCCTATATCTAACACTGCGGGCAATTTAGCATGGCCAATTCACCTGACCTACACATCTTTGGACTCTGGGAGGAAACCGGAGCACCCGGAGGAAACCCACGCAGACACGAGGAGAACGTGCAAACTCCACACAGTCAGTCGCCTGAGGCGGGAATTGAACCCGGGTTTCTGGCGCTGTGAGGCAATAGTGCTAACCACTGTGCCACCGTGCCGCTTTGTTTACCTTAATTGCATAATTGGTCACCATAATAAAAATTATAACTTAAAGGTCATATTCTCTTATTCTGAGTTCTCCTACCAGTGGAACCAAATTGTTAAGCCATCAGTTAGCCATTAATATTTGTTTTATCAAATCACTTTATCATTTTTAAATAGCCCTTATGGGACCCCACAAGACAAGTTTGTTGAACCTGCTTTCAATTTCATGTTTTAAGCCCTGGTTTATCATTACTGACTACATGTCATTAGAAAGAGCTCTTACATGATCCTTCCTATAAAATATGACATTCAATATACCTACAAATAAGTAAAAGTTAATTTTATGCAAAACTGTTATCATGTCTTAGACTTAATGTTAATGCGGTAATGAAAAGAGAAAGTATAGATGCTCAGATCAGACAGCATATCTAAGGAAAGCATAGGCAGAGTTGATGTTTCAGGTCAATGACCTTTTCAATGGAATTGGTGAAATGTTCGACCTGTTTTCTCTTTGCAAGTTCTCCTTGACCTGTTGAATATTTCCAACACTTTTTGGTTTTTATTTTGAGTTTCCAGCATCAGCTATATTTCATGAATGCAGTGATTTTGTAATGAATAATGCAAAATTTGTTCTTTAGTAAGTTTTCCATTAGTTGAAACTTTATTGCTGGAACAGCACAGCAGGTCAGGCAGCATCCAGGGAACAGGAGATTCGACGTTTCGGGCACAGGCCCTTCCCGAAACGTCGAATCTCCTGTTCCCTGGATGCTGCCTGACCTGCTGTGCTGTCCCAGCAATAAAGTTTCAACTTTGATCTCCAGCATCTGCAGACCTCACTTTCTCCTCGTAAGTTTTCCATTAAACTACTTCGTTTCCGTTAATTTTGTGAGAATGATGTGGTGTTTCTGTTTAGTAGGAAAAGGCAAAGCCATTGGAGAGGTATTGCATATTATATCAGGAAGAGTGAATGGGATTCAATGATCATGGTACTAATGCATCCTAATAACTAATTATAGAGCATAATGGTTGCAACCAAGGTGAAGAATATGTCCTCAAATTCTGGAACATACTTCAAGTTTTGAGAAGATTTGTAGTTCAGGTTGAGGTTCTGGATGTAGGTTTGCTCACTGAACTGGAAGGCTTGTTTCCAAATGTTTTGTTACCATACTTGGTAACATCTGCAGTGAGCTTCCGAATGAAGCACTGGTGGTATAGCCCGCTTTCTATTTATAATGTTTGTGTAGAACAGACTTTCCATAGAAGAATTGGACATGTAAATTAATAAAGAACTTCCCTCATTATATAAACATAAAAACATTGATCAAAGTAACTGCAGGATATAAAATGGTTAAGATACTAATAAATTAGTGTGATATGATTGAAACCACCTGTAACTAGACTTCCTGCTGGTTGAGGTATGGTAACCATTTAGAGCATCATCTTAGAGTGCAAGAGATACAGGTATTGCCTTGTTACTTCGAGTCCTGTGGTTCTATTGCATGGAAACAAGCCCTTTGGCCCAACTTTCCCATGCTGCCCTAGTTTCACAATAAACAAGTTGTATTTGCCCTGCATTTGCTCCATTATCCCTTCATACCTATCCCATCAATATACCTGTCTTAATGTTTCTTAATGATGAAATTGTACTCGCTTCCACCACTACCTCTGTGGCCTGTTTGAAACACTCATGACTCTGTGTGGGAAGAATTGCCCCCTCTGGACCCTTTTGTATCTTCCCCCCTCCCTCCCACCTCACCTTAAACATATGCTGTCTAGTTTTAGAACTGCCTACCATGGGGAAAAGGTTTTGGCTATCTACCATATCTATGCCTCTCATGATTTTATAGGCCTCTATAAGATCACCACTCAGTGTCCTACACTCCAGAAGAAGAACGTCCCAGTCTATCCAACCCCTCCTGATAACCTTAATTATGTCATCGACAGCCACGGGTGAAGTGCCCGAAGATTGGATTTCAGTTCGAAGGATTGTTCCAGTGATTACAGATGGCTGTACCACAGCAGGCTGTGAGTTCTGGCCTCGAGGCGCAGCAAACCCTCCTGGCCACAGTCAGTGGAAATGTACAGAAATACGCAGTCAAGAAGAAGAAGATTCTCAGTGCAGAAGAGCTAGAGTTGTATGAGCTAACGCAAGCTGCCGGTATTGTCATGGACCAGGAAGTCTTTAAGTAAGTCTGAAAATGATCACAAAGGTGAGAAATAACCCTGGAAATCTGAAATTAAAATTGGATAATGCTGGAATGGCTCTTTGACTTGAAATATGATTAAACTTTCCTGCAGGTTTTAATTGATTCTTCATAGCTTAGCAAATAATGCCTGTCTGTGGAATGGTAAAATATGATGCTTATGAAGCAAATTATTTTCTCAAGCAATGAACATCTGGACCACAGTGCTGCTAAGATGCAGACATTGCAAATTCTTATCTTTATAGGAACATAGGATCAGGGGTAGGCTATTCAGCCCCTTGAGCCTTTTCTGCCATTTAATGAGATGATGACTGATCTGTGACCTAACTCCAGTTACTTGCCTTTGGTCCATATCCCTTAATACCTTTGCTGAACAAAAATGATTTATCTCAGATTTATAACTGATCCAGCACCAGTTGCCATTCATGGAATATTATCTCTTGAATAGGATTGTTTGAGCAAAGCCTTTTATAATGCTCCTTCTGGTAGACAGGTTAGTGAGGTTAAATCGCATGGGATCCAGGGAGAGCTAGCCAGTTGGATACAAAATTGGCTTGACATAGGATACAGAGAGTGATGGTAGTGTTGTTGTTCAGACTGGAGGCCTGTAACTAGCGATGTGCTGCAAGGATTGCTGCTGGGTCAACTGCTACTCATCATTTATGTAAATGATTTGGATAATGCTAAAATTGGCTGTATAGTTCACAGTGAATAATGTTATCTAAGAGTCAATGGGATCTTGATTAACTGAACTAGTGAGTTGAGGAATGGCTGATGGAGTTTAATTCAGAGAAGTGCGAGGTGTTGCACTTTGGTAAGACAAATCAGGACAGCACTTGCACAGTTCATGGTAGGCCCCTGGGGAGTGTTGTTGAACAGAGAGACCTAGGGGTGCAGGTACATAGTTCCTTGAAAGTGGTATCACAGGCAGATAGGGTGGTGAAGAAAGCATTTGCCTTGCCTTCATCGGTCAGAGCATTGAGTACAGAAGTTGGGATGTCACGTTACGGTTGTACAAGACATTGGTAAGGCCACATTTAGAGTCTTGTGTACAATTCTGGTCACCCTGCTATAGGAAGGATGATATTAAACAAGATAGGGTGCAAAAAAGATTTACAATATTATTACTGAGACAGGAGGGTTTGATTTATAAGGAGAGGCTGGATAGGCTGGGACTTGTTTCTCTGGAGCATAGGAGGATGAAGGGTGACCTTTATAGAAGTTTATAAAATCATGAGGGGCATAGATAAGGTGAATAGCTACGGTCTTTCCCCCAGGGGAGCCCAAAGATAGAGATGAGAGGCGAAAAATTTTAAAGGGATCTGAGGGGGAACTTTTTCACACAGAGGGTGGTGCATGTATGTTATGAGCTGCCAGAGGATGTTATAGAGGTGGGTACAATTACAACATTTTAAAAGACATTTGGACAGTTATGTGGATAGAAAAAGTTTCAAGGGATATGCACCAAATGCAGGCAAATGGGACTAGTTCAATTTAGAAAACCTGTTCAGCATGGATATATTAGGCTGAAGGGCCCGCTTCCATGCTGTATGACTCTATTATAGAAAGTATGCGGTCAGTACAGTCAACATCCAAGGAGCACAAGAATCGACCTTTTGGACATAAGCCCTTCATCAGGAATTCCTGATGGAGGGCTTATGCCTGAAACGTAAATTCTCGTGCTCCTTGGATACTACCTGACCTGCTGTGCTTTTCCAGCACCACACTCTTGACTCTGATCTACAGCATCTGCAGTCCTCACTTTCTTCTAGTCAGCGCAATGAAATATATGCTGTGCTTCAGTTTTACATGCAGTTAGCCGTAGCTAAGTTTTAGCGCTCTCAGCTCTGAGTCAGAAAGCCATGAGTTGAAATTCCTCTCCATAGGTTCGCAGGATTAATTCCAGAGATAAAGGTTTGTCCCAAGGGGAGACAGTGAGCAGTTTAGGCCTATACTTTTTAGAGTTTAGAAGAATGTGAGTAGACCTAATTTAGATATATGATGCTAAATGGGATTGACAAAGTAGACTTAGAGTAGATGTTTCTCTTTGTGGGCAATCTAGAACAAGAGATCATGGTTTTAGGCTAAGGAATAGCAGATTTAAAAGGACTAAGAATTTTTTCTTTTAAAGTGTCATGAATCTGTGGAATTCACTACCGTAGAGAGTGGCGAATGCTGGGATATCGAATAAGTTCGTGGAGGAGATAGACAGTGTTTTAATTAGTAATGAGTTAAGGGGAGTGGGCAGGAAGTTGGACTTCAGACCAAGATGAGATCAGCCACAATTGTATTAATTGGCTTTGAAGGATTGAGGGGTATAAATACCTACTCCTGCTCCTGGTTATTACATTTTTATATATTGGAGCACATAATCTAGGCTGACACTTCAATACATTTGTGAGCAGTAGATTTTTTTATTCACTCCCTCATGTATGCTCAACAATTCAAATTACAGCTGATGTACATTTTGACTTCACTTTCCTGCCTTAGTTGCATAACATATTGTTATCCTTGTATACCAAAAACCTCGTTTTTGACATTTTCAATTTATTTCAACTCTGGTGCTTTTTCGGATAGAGGAATTTGCTTTCTGATACACCCTTGAGCAACCTTCCTTGAATATTAACGTTATACCTTAAGTTATGTTCTGGATTATTCCACCAGTGAAAATCGTTTGTTAATTTATTCTATCTTAATTAACCTCCAATAAGTCACTTTTCCTCTCAAAAGAAAACAGACATAATTTCTTCAACAATGGGAGTGCTGTGCTGTGGAGATGGCATTTTCCTTGGATGAGACATTAATTCAAGACCAATCTGCACGCTGGTTTGGATATTAAAGATCTAACCAACATTCATCACTCAATTTACACTATTAAAATAGATCCTGTGATCATTATTACATTGCTGTTTTGTTGTGCCTTGTTGCATTCAAATTCTTCATAAAGCACAATGAGACTTAATGAGGTCATGAAAGTACTTCTACAAATGTAGGTTTGTTCATCAGTTATCTTGAATACCTTCAGTAGCAGTGATTTGTACAGAAAGAAAAGTTATCTATCTCTCTTTGCCATTTCTGGGCTGCTTGTAACATTCTCTGTCTTCATTGTCATTCAGTCCTGTAACCTTTTTGAATGCTAAGGTTGTCCTTTCTCATTACTGTTTAATTTTTGTTGAAAGCTTATTTTGAAATGTTAACCGATTTGTATATTTTCAGAAACATTCATTTTCTTTTGCTATTTTGCCTTTTTATTATTTTGGAGAAAGTGAGGACTGCAGATGTTAGAGACCAGAGTCGAGAGTGTGCAACATTTAAGAGGCATTTGGATGGGTGTATGAATAGGAAGGGTTTGGAGGGATATGGGCTGGGTGCTGGCAGGTGGGACTAGACAGGTTTGACTGAAGGGTCTGTTTCCATGCTGTACATCTCTATGACTCTATGGTGCTGGAAAAGCACAGGTCAAGTAGCATCCGAGGAGCAGGAGAATTGATGTTTTGGGCATAAGCTCAGATTCCTGATGAAGGATTTATGCCCAAAACGTCGATTCTCCTGCTTCTCAGATGCTGCCTGATTGACTGTACCCCCATTTTTTATTTTGGCCTAATGAGTGTTTGGCATGCACTTACCCTGTCATTAGGCTAAATTTATAAGAAGTTCACATAAGCATTTTTGTTACTTAATGTAGCGTGCATTATCTAAAGACTCAGCCTACAAATCTGAGTTCTTTTGTTTCTTTTTGAGCTCATTATTTGCGGTGCTGGATGGTGGAGGGATCATGCTACATAAGTTGCATTTATTCTACAGTTCTCATGTCCAAACGTTTCTCCTGATTCAGCAGAAAAATGCATTTATCTTCCATACATTTTACTTCAGGGTTAATTTTTAAAAAGCTCCAGAGCTTGGTTAAGGTAATTTGTTTTGCCTCAATAACGCCAGGTTGAGTTATCTCAACCTTTCTTTAGATCAGTGGCCAAAACCTCCCAATCATTCGCCTTGTCTTTTGAACAATTTGATATCTCTTTGTCTTTTAAATGAGCATACAATTTTGGGGACATTTTGTGATTTATTTAAGTTACTCTTAATGCTTTTCAAGATTTTCCTGTACTGTAAACTGTACTGTTCATCCTTGTGATGTCCCTTGAGGTGACACTTCAAGCAAGGCTCATTGATTTTGTGACTATCATCTGCTGAGTTTTGGAAGGATCTTGTTCATCTGATGGCTGTGTCTGTTTCTCACCTGTCAGGATAATTGTGGATTTGTTGAAGATGAATGTGGCTCCATTGGCAGTTTTCCAGATGCTGAAAGCCATGTGCGCAGGACACCGAATTACAGAGATGTCTTCAACTGAGACGCCATGCACAACAACACAGAGCAATCTCGCAGACACCAGAGGTGAGAAACTAACAGCTGACTGACCAATGGAAGTAATGTCCCAATATCATTATCATTACATCTATTTCGTGTATTTTGAGCTTCTAATTTCTCAAATCTTGTTATTCATCCAGAGTTTGTGTGCTGCACAGAGGTGCTGTGTAAAGATTTTTAAATATTGGAGTTCTCAGTTATTAGCTGCTTTTCTCCAAACATGGACAATTGTATTTCAATTGAAAATACTTTCGCAATTGAAATCTTGAATTTCAAATGGGAACTTGTCAACTTAGTATCTAAAGAGCATTTCAAAAAACTTTGTAGATAATCAAAAGTTCAAATCTGATAAGCTCAGTTTCTTGACCATTCTTTAATGCAAATGGACCTGGCTCATTGTCATAAATTCCATTTCCCAGTTCTCCAGTTTATTTCTAGGAATGATAAACAGCATAGTGAGATCCTGATCTTGGCCATGGTTTCAGAGCAAGGATCTTCCATGAAGGGAGGGAGTTTGGTCGGCACTGTTGCAATTTGTCCAAAAACTGATTCACTGCAGGTTTTAAAGGTCAAAATAAAGCCATTTACAGGAGCCAGGAGCATGCTATCTGCCATCTACTCAACCAGGAATGGTATGCCAAATAAAAAAAAAGAATTTGAGGTGAAATTAATGCAAGTTGGAAGAAAGCCTTGCTTTTTAAGGACTTGCCACATAGCGTTTCTCAAGGTATTTCAGAATAAAATTAAATGCATACTGAAATCTTGATGTTGAAACAAGAAACTTCCTCCATTATTTATTTGAATGTTGTCACGAAAATCTGGGGCTGTAGCAAGACAAAAAAGAAACTTGTGTTTAAAAACCTTTGGAAAGAAGAAAGATGTCTGTATTAATGTACAGTATAAATTAGAGCAGTAAACCTTCTTACTCTGACTAGCATATCGTAATTTCACATTCAGAAGTGATTGTCCTGTCTCAGTTACATATTTCTTTTGACTACACAACTCATTGATTTCTGAAGAAAATCTGTTTAGCTCCTCTTCATTTGTTTATGGTGATCTAGCCTCCACAACTCCTGAGTAGAAAATTTCAACCAGTAACCAACCTCTAACGGAATAAATTCTTTTGCGTCTCAGTTGTAAATATGTTTCCCCTATTTAGAGATTCTCCACTAGCGGAAACCTCTTCATAGGATCTACTCTGTCAAGCCTCATACATCTTTGTATGTTCCATTAGATCACCCCTCATTCTTCTAAACTTAAGTAAATAAAGTTTAGCTGTCTTTGACAATCCTTTCAATCCAGGAATCAGCCTAATGAATCACTTGAGCTAGCTCCAATGCCCGTAAATCCTTTATTAAACATGGGGACAAAAACTACACAGTACCGCAGGTGTGGCCTCACCAACACCCTCTATGGTTATAACAAGATACCTATTTTTATATTCTAACCTCTAGTAATAAAAGCCAAATTTTCATTTGCTTTCTTAATTACTTGTTGCACCTGCATGTTTTTGTTTCATCATATCAACAGTACTCAGATCCCTCTGTGTTATAATTTTTGGACTCTGTCTCTCTTACAATTCTTACAATCAAAGTGCATGACCTAACTCTTTCCAGCATTAAAGTCCATCTGCCAGGTTTTTGGCCACCCACTTAACTAACTTCTCTCTCTTTGCAGATTCTTTGTCTTCATTGCAACATGCCAGCCCATTTTATTTTGTATTGTTAGCAAATTTGGATGCATTACACTTTCCCTTCTTCCAGGTCATTAACATAGTAATTTATTGAGGTTTTAGCACAGACCCTTTGAGATATTCTCCTACTTACAGTTTCCAATCTGAAAAAGACACATTAATCCTGATTCTGTCTTCTATATGTTAACTAATCTTCAATTGATGCTAGTACTTTACCTTCAATACTGTGAGCTCGTATCTTGTATTATTACCTTTTTATGTTGCATCTTATTGAATGTTTCTGTAAATCCTAATACATCATATCTTTCGGTTTTCCTTTATCAACTCTGTTTATTTGTTATAGCCTCAAAGAACTCTAAGAAAATTATAAACATGATTCTAGATCTCCGGCACCACCTCTGAACCCAAATAAGGTTGAAACATTATTGCCAGTGCCCTGAAATTTCTGCTCTCGTTTCCTTCATTACACTTAATGCGTTTCGAACTTTAGGTATCAACAGCCAATCCAATATCTAATATCACTTCCATATCAATATTAAACCCAGTTACTGACTGAGTTTCCTCCCCTCTTACCATGGCCTGGTCAGCATCTGCCTCGTGGGTAGGACAGACTATTAATTTAACTCCTCTTTGTTCATATGTAAGTCCACATTTTGTTCCCTAAATGGCTCTACCTCCTTTTTCCGCATCCTCTGATGTGCTTATAGAAGACTTTGGGATTTCTGTGTCAACTGTGAATCTTTTTCTCTAATCCTAAGATTTTGAGATGGTGACAGGGCTTGTTAGGTTAGATGTTGAGAAGATGTTTCCGTTTGTTTGGGAATCTCTAGTTTGGGGACATAGTTTTAAACCAGTGTTCCTTATTTGAACTGAGATACAAATTTCACCTTCCAGAACTGGATCTCATTTGCTAAGGCTAGATCACTAATAGCATTTAAAGTGGAGGAATATACATTTTTCAAATGCCAAGAAGTTGAGGGCTACAATAATCTGGCATGAAAGCAGAGCTGAAGCACGAGAAGCAGAACAGCTATGATCTTATAGAACGGCAGACAGACTTGATTGGAATGGCTTATTCGTGTTCTTATTTTTTATGTTCTTAATCCCTTCTCCCTTCTGACTGTCAGTATTCAGTTTGGTTCTCAATTACGTTTACTATGTGCCAACTGCCGTAAACATAGTTTTTCTTCTTTAATTTCATTTCTATCTCCTTTGATTATCCAGGAAGCTCTGGTTGGTTCTGCCTTTCCATTTTGAAGCTATATATCTTGGCTATGCCTGAACAATCTCCTTTATTGAAGGTAGCTAATTGTACAGCTACTCTTTTGCCTACAAACCTTTGTTTCCAGTCTCACGTGACCCAGTTCTATTCTTGGCTTTTTGAAGTTGGCTCTCCAACTTCTGATTGATCAGAACTCAATTTTATGATGCCAGTGATCATTTGGTTGTCTTTTCTCCCTGCAAAATGTTCACTGAGTAATATTCATGGGCATAAATTACAGTCTGATACCCTGCTAAAGTATGCAGACCTAGGTAAGGAGTTTTGCAGCCAAAGCTGTCTCTGCCCTTTGCTAATATTTACCGAATTCACAAACACTTCCCATTAGGGGTGTATTAATAGTGATTGCAAGTAGGAATGATGACTTTTTCTTTATCTAGTTGCGTCCTCTCCCAGCCTGATTTAACTAATAATAGCACCCTTGATGCTCCTCTTAGTTAGTTGAA
The DNA here is from genome assembly GCF_004010195.1 of Chiloscyllium plagiosum. Lineage (NCBI taxonomy): Eukaryota > Metazoa > Chordata > Chondrichthyes > Orectolobiformes > Hemiscylliidae > Chiloscyllium > Chiloscyllium plagiosum. Next base: position 43,227,597 of record NC_057734.1, read on the forward strand.
TGAACTCAGACTGAGCTTTTAAACCTAGAATCTTCCGATGGCTTAACTACATTTGATTAACTTCCGTTTACATAGTTTCAGTATAGGTAGAAACTTGTGACGTGTGGGACAGTTAAAATAGACTATGTGGTCATATGCATGACTGAATAAACAGATTTTGCGATTGCTGTAGAAGTTTGGAAGGAGTTTGGTAGAAGAATAGAACTGAAGTAGCTAAATGCTCCACCACACATAGTGGAAATGGAGGGAATAATTTACAGAGTTAGATTGAAGAAAAAAATTGAAGAGTTCACAGATATACAGAACTAAAATTGTTTTGGGAGATGGGGAACCAGCATAGTATAAGTGAGGATCTGATTGGTGAGCAGGCAAAAATTGTTAGGGTTGTTAGCGGGAAATTGAGTTATTTGGAGTTTGTGTAGCGTATAGGTTGAAAAGGAGTTTCAATAATGCTTGAATTGAAATTGCATAAGCATTGGGGCACATCAGTAGTGTAGAGGTGACCTTGGCTATGACCAGGAAGTGGGCTTTGGAACTTTGCTTTGAAAAGTTGAGCATAGAACAGTAAGAGTAAATAGCTTTTGGGAGAGTTCATACTACTTTGGAAGAAAGTCTAACTCATTTGTGATTTTTTATTTCCCACTGATCCTTCAGGGTAACTTGCTTTTGGAGCTGTAAAATGTTATTTTCACTCAGGTGACTGCACACTTGTCTCTTGAGTCAGAAGGTTGTGGTTGAGTGACATTTCCTAGGATTGTGCACATTAAAACTCTTGCTGTCTATTCCAGTAGTTCTGTTGGGCAAATTGTCCATTGGCACTACTTTTAAGAGTAGGGTGTTTCTCCCTCAGTGTTACCACAACAAATATGAACCTCTGATTCATCTTTATTATGGCATTTTGTTGTATTTGTAATGGCAACAGCCTGTGCACCACAGGATAGCTTGTAAGCGTGGCCCATTGAGATATGTGATATGTTGAGTTTTAAAGTGCAAGTTTATTTCACATTGCATTGTTTGTGTAGTTCTGATGTATCCTACTCTGTGGAGATCAAATATCAGTACATATTGATTCCCAGAAATTAAGTAGTTCAGATTTTGAAGAAGTAAGCTGCAACTTCCCATACAAATGCTCTGCCAGTCACTTCAAAATAAGCCTGTCTTGCCACATCCGCTCTAAAACCTAGGATCCTTCTACTTTGATGCAAAAGGTCTTCCAACGTTACATGTGGATGTGCTGAAAGACCTCTTAGCCTCAAAACACCAATGAATGGTTTGCTACAACTGCCATTATAATAATACATGTTTTGAGATATTTGGGCCTATGGATGTTTGGATCATGAACATAACATGGAAACCCTACAAATAAAATAGTAAATTGGCATGGGATTTTGAAGAGGACATTTTGGAAGTGAGTTAATTCTTTTTTTCTTCCAGTTCTTTTCTAATCAGGTTATGATTAATGTTCCAAAGTTCTGATTTCAGTGAATTTGATGCACTAAAAACGAAACAATCTATCCATCACAAGGAAGAAACATTTGGTAAAGTGCATCTTTTATTCTAGCTAATTGGCCACATCCTGCATTAAGAGCAATTCTTATTTCAGTCTTAATATCAATTGGGTCGAAGTGGCATTCAACAATATAATTACAAGCTACCCTACAGATTCAGTTACCGGTTGTTATACTGTTGCTATTTGTAAAAGCAACTTAGCACTTGGTGACTGGCAGCACAAATGGTGGGAACACCTCTGTAGTCATATTAATGGGGTTGCTTTTTATTTGTTACATGGTGACTGTTGTGAGGAAATCTCTCAATTTATAATGATGAGATATCATCAACTTGAAACATCATCTTTGCTTCTTTGATAACAGATGTTGCCTAAATTAATTTCAGCATTTTCTGTTTTTAATTCACAGTGTATAGTGATGGCCTTTAAACCAGTGTTAGAACTTGCTTTGTGCTTTATTTGCAAATAAAATCTGTTTATAAATTGTTAAAAGGGATTGTTCATTAGGACTAACATAGCAGTGAGGGTTGGGAAAACACCATTTGGAAAGGCAAAGACTGATTAGGGATAGTCAGCATGACTTTGTGTGTGGGAAATCATGTCTCACGAAATTGATTGAATTTTTTCAATAAGTAACAAGAGGATTGATGAGGGCAGAGCAGTGGATGTGATCTATATGGCCTTCAGTAAGGCATTCTATAAGATTCCTCATGGGAGACTGGTTAGCAAGGTTAGATCTCATGGAATACAGGGAGAACTAGCTATTTGGAAGAAGAACTGGCTTGATGGTAGAAGATAGACGGTGGTGGGAGAGGGTTGTTTTTCAGACTGGAAGCCTGTGATCCGTGGTGTGCCACAAGGTTCGATGTTGGGTCCACTACTTTTCATTATTCATATAAATGATTTGGATGTGAACATAGGAGGTATAATTTGTAAGTTTGCAGATTACACCAAAATTGGAAGTGTAGTGGACTGTGGAGAAGGTTACCTCCAATTAAACAGTTTCTTGATCAGATGGGCCAATGGGCTGAGGAGTGGCAGATGGGGTTTATTTTCAATAAATGCAAGGTGTTGTATTTTGGAAATGCAAATCAGAGAGCAGGAATTATACACTTCATGGTAAGGTTAATGGGAGTGTTGCTGAACCAAGGAACTCTGGAGTGCAGGTTCATAGTTCCTTGAAAGCAGGTAGATAGAATAGTGAAGAGGGCATTTGGTAAGCTTTTCTTTATTGGTCTGAGCATTTAATATAGGAAGTGGAAGATCATGTTTCGGCTGTACAAGACCTTTGTTTGGCCACTTTTGGAATATTGCGTGCAATTCTGGTCGTCTTCCTATCGGAAGGATGTTGTGAAACTTGAAAGGGTTTGGAAAAGATTTACAAGGATATTGCCAGGTTTAGAGGATTTCAGCTGAATAGGCTGGGACTGTTTTCCCTGGAGTGTCGGAGGCTGAGGGGTGACCATATAGAGGTTTATAAAATCATGAGGACCAAAGGTAGGACAGATAATGGTTGTGGGAGTCCAGAACTAGAGGGCATAGGGTTAGGATGAGAGGGAAAAGGTATAAAAGGGACATTAAGGGACAACTTTTTCACACAGACGGTGGTGAGTGTATAGAATGAGCTGCCAGAGGAAGTGATGGAGACTGGTACAATTTACAGTATTTAAAAGGCATCTGAATGAAATAGGAAGGGTTTAGAGGGATATGGCCTCATTCCTGATGAAGAGCACTTGCTCGAAATGTTGATTCTCCTGCTCCTCGGATGCTGCCTGACCTGCTATGCTTTTCCAGCACCACACTCTCGACTTGCAGGGATATGGGCCAAGTGCTGGCAAATGGGACTCGATTAGGTCCGGATATGTGGTCGGCATTGTCGAGTTGGACAAAGGATCTGTTTTCGTGCTGTACATTTCTATAACTCTAGGACTCTCATGCTTGCCAGAGAGAGTGAGAGACAGAATGTTGAATAGCTGGTCAGCCTTATTTATCAAAGGAGCAGTTACAGAGGCTATGTGTTAATTTCATGTCTATTCATCCTATTGAATAATGTACAGTACATGGGTCAATGAGACTTCATGAAATCGATGGAGAAGATGTTGGGTTTAAGATTTTTTTCACCCCCATTTCTCTTTTTTTTTTCCCATTCTCCCCCCCCCCCCCCCCCCGAAAGCAAATGGTAATTTCCTTTTACCTTTTAAGGTTAAATTAGTGATGATGCCATCAATTGTCTTTAAAAAAGCATCACTAAAAATATTCTCATTGGATCTAATCAATTTCATGGAGACTTGAATGAAATCATGCTCTTTATACAATACATGATAAATCCTATAGAGCATTGAGTTTGCAGAAGGTATTGTTGGTACCAGTGGATGCCACATGCTTCCTCTTGATGCTGCCAGAAACTGGCAAGACAGCAGAAGGGAGGCAGGCAACCAGAGCAATCCCCTCCCTCCCATGTGGGACGTTCCCTGAATTGCTGCTTCAGTCAGACCATCTATTTGCACAGATAAAATTTTAACTTTAACTTGTCTTGCCAGAACTGTTCTCTTTCTTTAAAATATAACTTAGTTTATTATCTCCTTGAAGGTCACTCTTGCAATTTTGTTATAATGTTTGGTCGGGTTTTCTCTGCCAGTAGGTCATGTTCACTTTGCAACAAGATAGTTGCTGTTTATTATTGGAGCCTGTATTTTAAAATGTAGGTCAAAACTTGGCTTTTACTTAAGATCTTGATGACCACACTGAGAAGGCACATGCAGGTAAATGTCAAGTAAATAGGAAATTGAGCTCAAATGATGATGCCAATGATCAGCTAGCCACCTGAGACTTGACAGTTAGACTTGCATGATTAACCACTTGGGTTCCTGAGAGCTGCCAGTTTCTATTGGACTGGACCTTATCGCATCTATATCAGCAGAATATATTGGACTGCTTTGTCCTTGTGATATAATCTCCATAACCACCTGAGGAAGGAGAAGTGCTCTGAAAGCTAGTGCTTCCAAATAAACCTGTTGGACTATAACCTGGTGTTGTGTGATTTTTAACTTCGTACACCCCAGTCCAACACCAGCACCTCCAAATCATAGTCTAAGAATGTACTGAAGGCAAATGTTTTTTAAGATAATTCTTAAAAGTTTATTTTTCTAACCAATCTGTTCAGAGATGTTATTACACAACTCTGGTGCAGGTGTAACTTTGAACGCAGGCCTCCCAGTCAAAGGGTAGGGACACTACTACTATACCAGATTTGTATTGCACAGACCAAGTGGTCTGAACAATAATTCCTGATCATCTTATTGGAGCAGAATGCCACACTAATGGCTCTTAACCTTTTGCTCCACAAATGTGCTGCTTGAATAAAGATCTTTGACCATCTTTGGATGTTGAAATATGCAGTGATGTGAATCATAGTGAGCAAAGGACCTTCAATTTATTTTTAATTATAATTATCAATGTATTTTAACACCTTTTCAGGATGATTACTCCCAACCAGGTTGACTTTTAAAAGCATTAAATCAGTCCTAATTTATTTTAGAAGGTTAACTACATAACAGCGTCATCTGTGAAAAGTCAATTCACTGTTTAAAAAAACAGTTTCTGGATTGAGGGCTGTGCTTAGAGCTATTTCATAATGGGGACTTGGCCCTATACATTTCGAAAGAACTCATCAAATTCTTGTGAATTTTCCTACCAACTGAGTCTTGCTAATGAGCTATTGAATCCATGTCTTTATGTCCAATCTTTTGATGTTTTGTGAACATTGGGAGGGGCATTGTAGCTTCTCACTGCTTGTACTAGTCTTTTTTCCTTCCTCATTTTCCTTCACGCCCATTCCCTTCCTTTCTTTGAATAGCTTGAGGTAAGACATAAATGTGTTGGACAGTAATGATCTCTTAATAGAGGGCTATAGAGCTACTCAGCATTGAATATGCTTCAACTTTTTTATAAATTGGAGAAGAGGTATTATGAAAATTGTATTTTTCTAAAAGAGCGGAGATGATTTACATGTGATGGGAATGCTTTAGTCTATTGTCATCCACACAATATCATTAAGTGTATTTTACAACATGACATGCTTTGTTTTAAATTTTACTTGCATAGATCCATTTTAAATACTATCTGTAATGTACTCCCAGAAACCGAACCCCAGTTATGAGAAATTTGCTATTGTGCAAAAGAAAATGTCAGCGTTGTATAAACTTATTTTGCGTATGTAATATGAAGAGGAAGTCTTCTGTTGGGGTTCCTTTAAGAAAATAAAATCCTTTTGTTCAATCTATCCATTAGCACATCTGAAATGCTATTGGCTAATTACTAAATATTAATTCTGTTCCTTTACATTATTTATCAAGTAATTTTCACAGTCAGCTCCCCCATGATATACATAATTAAAAAGCTTCCTAATAAAAAGTGAAAAAGGCAAAATCAAAATGAGGGTACATTAGAAACTCTCATTGCTTTTTCTTAAAGTGACTTTGATGATGACTCACTCTTTCAATATTGTCATCCGTGGTTATACAACTTAAGTTAAAGCTAAACTGTTTCTTTGATAGATCACTTGAGTTCATATCTTTGCAATGGGCTATGTTTCTGTGCCTCTTTCCATCTTGTGTTCCTTTTAATGTGTTTTCATCTCTCTCTTTGAAATAGAGCATTCGTTTATCTCCGCAAAGAACAGTAAAATCCCAGCACTCTCCTTTTCCTCTGCCCTTCGATCTCCGAGACTAGCCACTAAGATTGTGGTCTACAACCCTGCTGATGCTTGCTCACCTCTCTCTCAAGGTCCCCCTGGTTCCTTCCAGTTTTCTTGCTGCCTGTTCTCACCCTTCTCAGGTTGCGTTTATTAGTTTATCTGCTGGGTTCCCGTACAGTCATTGATTGCATTAGGAACTAGATTACAAATTAAAGAATGGAGCAGACTCCTTATACCTTGGGCCAGTATCCAGAATTAGATTAGTTAACAAAACAGGATAAGAAATTTCTTCTGCCAGACTATTTCCTTTCAATTATACACTTGTGCAATTGACTGATACTAAGCTCTGCAAATTCCCAAGTCATTTGCTTTATAATTTTCCTAAATTATTAGCATATCACACTTACTTTTTTAATATTATTTCAATTATTTTGCTTAGGTATATCTGTGTATATATTTTGTCAAATTCTCTAATTTCTAAAGACATTCTGATGTCTTCAAAATAGAACCAAGAATAGGACAATGGTCCTTAGCAACTTCTTTCAAGTGTGTTTCAGTGGATGAGCTGAGGCAGAGTGTTCTTGTATGTTGTTTGACTTTGACATGTTCAGCTGGGAGTACTTCATCTAATACAGATCAGGGATTGCATCTACAGTCATTCTGGTCTCTATTGCTTAGTATCACACTAAGTACTGTATTTATCCAGTAAACTATTTATTAGCTGGAGTGTAATCTAATCAAGAAAGGAATTTTTAAAATATCTTTGAGTGTAAATCATATTGTCAAATTAGTCGGAACATATTACCAATGACCGGCCTAAAATTTAACCCGGTAAATGTTTTGTCTGTGTCTGGGTGCAGTTTAAAATTTGTTTATCTTAGAATTTAGACGATTCCTTTTGTCCACCTGTATCTATTTTGCATAACTCCAAATCCACTAATGGCCCATGTTTCATGGTGGCAATGATAGTGAAACCGTTAGTGACCATTGTCATTATTACTCTGCAACTCTCTGCACTCAAATGCAGTGTAATCATATAGAAGTCTCTAAACTGATGAGAACTTGCACTGTCAGTTTTGAGGTAAAAACCTTTTTTTAAAATAAAAGTTGCACCTTGACAAGTGAGGTGCACCTGAGTTTCTATTGGCAAATGAAGTTCATAATTAGCCAATGAAAAACTTTTCTGGTCCTGATACCTGATTTGTGTAATTGTATAATGTTAAATTTTTTAAATTATGATTTAAAACAAAACATTTAAACTTTTAAAAAAAAAAATTCTTTTAAGAAAGTACTTCAATTTAGACCTTAATTCCCATCATTTATCTGGCACAATGTAAAGTTTAATTGAAAATGATGGATAACCTATATTTTAATTGTTAGTTTGCTGTCGGAGAGAATACTCTAATATGATTGGCTGCTTTATCTTGATTGAATCCGTAATTGCTAATTGCCTGCAGATCCCACTGGCTTCTTGTCAGATTCAAATGAACTGTCAGTTCTTCACTTGCCACATTTGGGTCATGTAACTCTACCAGAACTTCAGTAAATTCTATAAGGGTAATCATTTGAGGGGCTTGGGCTTGAATATTTTTGTTATGAATGTTACATTTAAGTGATTATGGCTACAGATTGCCAAAATGAATCTGAAAAACTGAAATCCAAAATGGAGTATGTTTTCAACAGTTATAATAGGGATTACATTGTCTAACTTAGGTCAGCCTCTGCAAATTAGGACTTGGATGACCAAGGATAATTTGTATTGATATGTTTGGGAATACTCTGCACGGTAAATTCCAGAAGGTTTTGCTATCTTGATGCATTGCACATTGCAGTGCTCAGATGCCAATGTCTCATTATCGTCCACCCTCTTTTCCAATATTCTCTTCTTCAACCTTTTCCCAGCATGTGAATTGTAAAGTGTGCCATATCCCATTTTTGCAGAACACAGCCAGGACCATCAATATCTAATATTAAAATTGAAGCATATTTAGTTATGTCTTTAGTTATTTAGGATGCTGTCTCCAGATCATGATTTGAGGTTAAATATTAGGAGTTGTAAGATGCTTTTTAAAAAGGGAATTTTATGGAAACTGTTGTCATGTTGTACAAAACTGATCCCGTCATATTTTTCAATTCTGTAAGATTCATTAAGGTGATGTAATTTGGCCTTTTAAAGTGATCAAGACTTTTTGTTTTCATGTGAAGAGTTTTTAATTTTTTAAATTTTTTTTTCAGTATGTTTAACTTTTTAATAAGTCAGTGCTCATTATCAGATTTTGTAAATGCTGTATAATTGGATCAATGAGCCTCTTCTATAATAAGAGGTGAACTTTCAAAGCACTCCTATTGGGCCCAGATGCAAGGCCAACCCAGTGATGTTAGTCTAGCAACTTTGTGCAGTGCAGCATTTTATTTGGTGAACTCTCATTGGTGGCTAGCATTTACTCTTCCAGTTGATCATCTGGTTGCATTATAATAACCTTTTTATTAATATTTGCAGCAAACTATAATAGGTACAATAAAGATGAGAATTTGAAAGGCAGTGTGAGCTCTAAAGTACAGTCATTCCTACAATTCTGTCCAGGTATAGTTATTGTCGCTTGATTTTTGGCATGTGCTATTAATCTAAATTATTTTGTGAAACAGATACAACTGTTTCAAATGCAAGGAGTTAAGTCATTGTTTACTGGTAAGCCTGTGAATGATCAGACTAATAGCATGAAGATTTTAATATTCTTAATTGCTTAAATTTTTCAAGGAGAGTTTTTTAAAGCCACGTTTGGCATTCCATATGTAATCACATTGCCCTAGCTAAGAATAACACCATAAGAAATTTTATTGATTCAGTGCTGAACATCAAACTGATTCTATTAGCTGTTAAAGTCCATAACCAAAATAAGAGAGTGTCAGTAGAGCTCACCTACAACTGAATTCTGCTTAGATCTGGTCACAAAGCACTAAGGATACACTGTAGCACTGGAGGAACTACAGAAAAGAGCCACAAGCTCAATGTCAGTGATTTAAAACTTGGCCTCGAGGAAGTATCTAATAGGTGGTCTTATAGATTTATGTTAGATACTTGGGGGCATATCAATTTGGATCACATAAGTAGGGATAATGAAACACCCCTAACAAATCTACTTGGCCTTACCCTCTTCTCGGTCAAAAGTAATGTGAGAGTAGTAACTACAAAGAATCCAGATAAGCAGTTGGGTTAAGGGAAAGAAGCATTAAAACAAAATAACTTTTCTCGACAGGCCTGGTTATCACTACAAAGGGCTCCAAAGATACGCTCCAATAATCAGTGAATTAGAGAGATTAAACAATGTGTGATCTCTGGTTCCTGGTGCGATCTGACTGTCTGAGAGGGTGTGGGTTAAGAAGTAGTTGATCTAAGGGTTGGAATTTTCTAGGTCTCCAGATGTGTGGAAGCAATCTGTTGTGCACAAATATACATATCATAAGAACTAACTCACTCATCCTAATGTACATTTTTACAAAATATATTTGCAAAGTAATTCAGTTATAGCAATTAATGCCATTTGAAAGATGGAGTGGATTCTTGTTGTAATGTTTAGGTTAAAAGCATTGCTTACTGATTTAAGCCTTTAAGATAAAGTGTGAATGCAGAAAACTATTTGAAGATGGCCTATAACAAGCTTGAGGCAAAGTCATTCACTTAACCACCTCTGAAATTATTTATGTTCTGCTGCTTCATCTAATCGCCTGCTTGTTCACTACCTTTGATGCAATGCTGCCCAAGAGGCACTGTATTCGGAAACTGTCTCCAATTCTCATGTAGTAACATTGTAGATGTCCATAATGTGCTAGTGTGCTTTTGGAAATTGAGTTATTTACTGTGTGCAGGTGTAGAGTTAAGTTGGAGAGTGTTGGTAAAGTCAGGATGGTAACTGAGTAAATAGGAACTGCCAAGTTGACCTTTGTTGACATTGCTTGGGGCCAGGATGACAAGAGGACCTGGATCTATAAAGCTGTTGTCATATTTGTGTTGATACTAAGGCTGTAAAGAAGCTTCAGTTTATCTGTTGGAGCGTCTTGTTCAAAGCAATGCATATTTGAATGATTGGTGCTGGGAGTTCCTTTCTCAGTCCTACTTCCTTTTTATTCTGGTCGCGAACAAATGTGAATTTACCTGAAAATTGACACATTGGTGGCTAATACTTTGGTTTAACTAGTTGTGTTGTAGCACTAAATTATTTTATCACTGGTTCTGTGAGGAAGGTTGAAGAAGTAATTCCTCTAACATTTCCTACAGGGCAAAAGTTACAATTGGCTTTTAAAAAAAGTGCTTTGCGCAAGTGTGGAAACTCAGATTTCTGACGTCTCAGATTAGCTTCCCAGTGGTCTCCTATATAGAGAAATTAATGCTTTAGAAATTGCATGTTTGAACTGCTTTCAAGATCTTGTTTGTCTTAAGAATTTTCAAGCGAGAGCCCAGAATTACACCAGATTGCTATAACCTAAAGATCCTCGCATGAGATCACTGTCTTGAGGTCTTAAAACTTGTTGAATGTACAATTGAACTAACCCATCTTTGCTTCTGGAGAACTTGCAATTCTCCTGCTGAATTTTGTGGGTCAGTTTCCTCTTGGCCTAAGTCTGTATAGGGAGTAATAGTGTTCAAAACGTTGGTGCAACTGAAAATTGTTTATAAGGACAATCTGCTCATAGCATCACAGGTTCACAGGATATTTTGGTCCCATCGACCCGCATTCCAGGTAAATCTGTAGAATATAGTGCTCTTTATATTATGAAAATAGCTTTTCCCAAAGATCACCATTTATTCTTTAATGATTTTTATTACTACAGCTGAACAGATATGTTACTGATCTCACCATTTGTTGCAATGTACTGAAACCAGTGCCTGGATAATGACCACTGTAGAAATTTGAAGTTGTTACCACAGTGTTGTATGTTTCTAGATTCAAATTGTGCAACTTATAAAGTGCATAGTGTTTTTCTAATGAATGTTGATTTGAAGCGTGGAATTTTCCAACCCTAAGATGTCTGCAGGTGTAAGGTATCGGTGATAAACTAATAAACTCCTGTGATATTTATTCTGGACTATGTAGAGATATTAGTTGAATTAGCAGAAACGTTTTTAAGTGGTGTGCTGGGCTTGTATATGGAGTGATGCATGTCTGCTTGGCTGCTTTTACTTGGCTAGCATATGGGAATCTTATGTATCAAAGGCATAATTCCACTCGGGCCACCAACTGAAAATAAACCTTTTCACTGAAGATGTTTGTTTGTTTTTTAATGCCTTATTGGGACAACCATTCAGTAAATTGATGGTAATACTGTTGCTTCTAACAATATTTTAGGTGGTCCCTGATGAGTCCAAAGGAACATTTTAACTAAGTATCTTGGACAATGTTTGGACTGATTGACATTCTTTTTTTAAACCTAATTTTCCACTGTTGCAATATATCCCTTTGACTTTGGAGGAAGATAGTTTTGATATGCCAGAAAATATTTCTATTGATCTACAGCAAAATAAATCACCTGACATACTTATAAGTCAGCAAATGCAGAATTCTCCTCATACAGTCCTCGTGTCAGCCCAAGCTGCACAGAAATTTGATCTTGTGGTCCCCAGTTGGAAATCTAATGCTCTAGTTATCTTTTTAATTTCTTGTGTAATGTAATTAACCTCTGAAATTTTATATGCCATAAACAATATGTTCTTCAATTTTAGCTAGGAATGTCTATGTTTCCCAAAGAATTATAAAACAAGTACTGGGAAGCCCTGTCCACTTGTTATTGTTAATCAACCTGTGTTCAGACATGACACACCTTTTGAGGAAAGTGGGGCTTGAACCAAGACTCCTGGCCTAGAGGTAGGAGCATTACCATGGCACCACAAGACCCAAATGCTTGCTTGAATAGTTCCTCTATTTATTGTCTGGCTGTAATGGTCTTATCAATTCATCTGTCTAAACATTGAGTCAAGGATAGAACAAGCAGCAGTTGGTCTACCTTTCAGTCATTGTTTTGTTCCTTTTTCTAGTTGGTACTATTCAAGCTTTCCCCAGTGTGAGCAACATCTGATGCCTGAGGACTTAAAGCTGTACATTAATTGCTGACTGTAAGAGAATTTAAATGTGTGACAATAAAGAAAGTCTGCACTTATTCATAATATTTTCCTTTGTTTGAAGACCCAAACTAAAGCCAGCTGCAAACTATAGAGCTTGAGATTCTAAAATTTGAAACATATTGGTTGTTGCTCAGTGCTTAACACATTAGAAGCAATCCGGTTCCTCAGGAACTAGTGTTTAAACCCTAATTCATTATTGATTCCTTACATGATTGCTAGGATCCTAACCCATTATTTCAAAATGATAAGATAATTTGCAGTAACTGACCATTCTGGTAGCAGAAGATTAGATGAATCTTTTATTATGTGGAAATCCAAAGAAAATAAAGTTTATTTGATTTGCTTTAGGAATTGTTTGATTTTTTAAAAAAAACCTTTCCCAAAGATAATTTGAGAAGCACTGATGTAGATGTTGAGCTGAAGAAGCAGGTTCAAAGTGCTGAATAGTAGTTCCTCTGCTTATTCATGCTGTTTGACATCAAGGAAATAATACAAATGCTATGCCTCTGAGTCTAGATCATTTCTGTTCTTTATTAGAACTGGTCAGTTATTCTATCTCCAGTTAACCATTTTTGGCAAAGGACCATGAAGTGGTTAGGTGTTCCTAATCAAACTTAATTCAGTTTCTCTATTTTGCGTGCAATTTGCCTGCATCACTGAAGCTACAAAACATTGTGCACCATTTGTAACACACCTACAAGACTAGCCCAATGGTATTAGCAATTAATACTTCAAGTCCAATTTCCCTTCTAGTCACCATTTATTTTAATGCTCATTTTTCAAACATTTGAGGTTGTCCTCGTTTCTTTACATCCCCCTGCCAAATAACACGTGAATTATACTGAACTGAGTGCTTTATTGCTTCACTTTGGTGGTGATTGTATTGCATTGCCAATCCAGACAGCTGGCCTATGAGAAGTGTGAGCTCCACAGCTATCAAGTTAGTCCTGCACTGCAAATGATCAAACACTGTCAGGTCCTGTCAGTTATTTCCCCCACTATATATCCCAAAGCTGGAGCACAAAAATGCATCAAGTAGATAAGTGTAGAAATAAAGTTTTGGGTTAGCCATCAATAGGAAACCTATAAATAGGGACTGAAGAAGAGTCATATCAGACTCGAAACGTTAACTCTGTTTCTCTCCACAGGTCCTCTGAGTTTCTCCAGCATTCTGTGTTTCAGATTCCAGCATCTGCAGTATTTTGCCTTTTAAGACTGTGTTTAATGTGTACGTAAATACAAGAATGTATAAGCTAAAGTTGATGATATTAACAGACTTTCAACTGACTTAGTAGTACCAACATCAGCAAATCTTTCTGTTCACAAAATTAAAACGTGCCAAATTAGTGAATAAGTGAGAGCCTAAATTTCATGGACTTTGAGTACTGTCAAGTCTGAACTGCTGCAGTTCGTTTGGTGTAGATAGACCAAAAAGCCATTAGGGACGGTGTTCCAGGATTTTGACTTAGCCAAATTGAAGGAACAGCAATGTATTTCGAAGTCAGGATGTTGAGTGGCTCTGAGAGGAAACTGCAGGTGATGGTGTTCTGTGTATTTGTCTTCCAAGATGGTAGTAGTCACTTTCTTGCATGGCGCTTGGTCAATTTCTGCAGTGCGTCTTATAGATGATATAGGCTGCTGCTTCTGAGCCTTGGTGGTGGAGGGAATGGATATCTGTCGAAGGGTGCCAATCAAGCCAGCAGCTTTGCCCTGGGTTGTGTCAAGCTTCTTGAGTTTTGTTGGAGCTGCACTCTTCAGGCAAGTGGGGAATATTCCGTCACACTTGACTTGTGATTTGCAGATGGTGGACAGCCTTTGGGGGATGGTAAGTGAGTTACTCGCAGGAATCCTAGATTCAAATCTGCTCTTTAGCTATATAAATTCTGTGGCTACATCAGTTCAGTTTCTGGTCAATAACTGTTGATAGTGGGGCATTTAGTGATGATGATGTCATGGAATTATAGTTACGTTCTCCCTTGTTGGAGATGGTCATTGCCAAGGCACTTGTGTAGCCTGAATGTTACTTGCTACTTGTTAACCCAAGCTTGGATATTGTCTAGGCCTGACTGCATCAGACCACAGACTGATTCCTTAACCAAGGAATCATGAATGGTACTGGACATTGTACAGTCATCAGCAAACATTTTCACTTCTGACCTTATGATGGAGGGAAGGTTGTTACAACATGTCAGTGAACCCTTCTGCTAATTAAACCAAACACACAGAAAAGCTCACCTCTCCTCGTAATCTGTTAAAGTATGAGTGACCGAGAACTACCCAAATTCCACTATTTAACAAAAATATCAATTTTATTTTTTAATGCTGAAAGTGAACATTAAACAACAACTACTTACAACTCTAAGCTTCCTTTCTTTTAAAGATTTGTTATCTACCTCCCGCTCTATAATAATGTACTAATAGTGAAGCCCCTATTAAATTTACAGCAGCTTAATTTTCAAAACCAGACAGCAGCTGTCTCTGGTGTCGATCTTCCTGCATTTGTAGATCTTTCTGCAAACACCAGTCTTCTGCAAAGATTTTTCATATGGAAAAGGTACCTTTGACAGAGTATGGTGAATAGAAGTCTTTCAAATGGCAGATGGTGCTCTTTCGGCTAACTGTCCAAAATGCCTGCTTTTCTTTTTACACCAAACATCGGATCGTCTCATTGGTCAATGTTACCAAAACATTAAAATTCAAATTCATTCGGATTTTAGTATTTTGGGAAATAATTTAAACTGGTTAAATTTGAACTGCCATGAAAGCAACTGAGGTATATAGGTTACAGCCAAATGTTACATCTTTCAATTCTCCAGCACACTCTGACTGCAAGTCAGTTACATGATAAGTACTTGCCAGCTTTTATTCTCTCTTAAAGGTACAGTACATGCCTTCAACTTTATAACAAGGTCATTGATGAAGCGGCTGAAAATGGTTGGCTCTAAGCCACTAACCTGAGGAACCCCTGCAGGGGTGTCCTGGAGCTAAGATGACTGACCTCCAACAGCCACAACCATTTCCATTGTGCTGGGTATGACTCCAGTCTGCAGAGAATTTCCCCTAAGTCCCATTAACTCCAGTTTTTCTAGGACTCCTTGATAATACACTCTTAAAAGCAATCTTGAGAATTGTCGCTCTCACCTTATGTCTAGAATTCATCTCTTTGATCTATGTTTGAACGAAGGCTGTAATGATGTCAGGAGCTGAGAAGCCCTGATGGAACATAAACTGAATGTCAGCAAGTTGGTTATCAGTAAACAAGTATTACTTTAGCAATGTTGATGATACTTTCCATCGCATTAATAACAATCTAGTCTGATGGGACAGTTATCGGCCAGGTTGGATTTGCCAAGTTTTTAGTGTACAGAACCTGGTTGTCAGTTTTCCACTTTGTTGGGCAGATGTCAGTATTGTAGCTGCACTGGAAAGGCTTGGCTCAGGGGCACAGCAAGTTTGGAACATATGTTAGAGCTTCCAGACGTTTCCTGATATCATTCAAAATGAATTGATTGAGGACTTCATCTCTAAGTTTGGGGATCTCTCGAAGTGTTTAGATGTCCCTGTTTTAAGATGATGAGCAATAATGTTTGCATTAATATTTTATCTTGAACCCAAGCATTGTGAGGTATTTCAGAAGAAATGAATCCCAATTTTTTTCTATCTGAATGATGTCCAAATGCTTAATTAAGAAGACTGCATGAGAACTGTGTTTTAGAACTGTTGTGCTCATATGGAAGGTAAACACTGAGATTTACTGGTCAGGTGGAATGGTCTGGTTTTGTATGTGTTTCTGTGTTTGGCAGGTTTCGCTAAGACAGAGAGAGGTGCTTGTAAAGTTCCTTCAGGCACGTTGTTACACTTCTCATGGAATAAGCACATTTAAAGAAACTTTATCTGATCATAAAGTCCAATACTTTTTTGGTGCAAAAGGCCTTTGTGTTAACCCGTATTATTGCTGCAGCAAACAGTGATAAATTGGATAGTTGTATGTTGATTATCACTTTGACTTGGTAAGCGCCTAGATTTTTGGTGAGACCTAAATGGAAAACTTGAATTAAAAATTCTAATCAAAGACTGTTCGGTTAATTATTACCACCATTACAACATTTTAAAAAACATTTGGACAGGTACATTGTTATGAAGGATTTAGAGGGATATGAGCCAAAAACAGGCAAATGGAATTAATTCAGTTTAGGAAACCTGGTCAGCATGGACAAACCGGGCCAAAGAGCCTGTTTCCGTGCTGTATATCTTTGACTCTAGACCTAGATTGTGTAATTTTGTACGGAATGAGTTTTACTGTTCAACCTGAAAACAATAATGTAGCCACAACTTTGTGAGGCTGATAATGAATAAGCATTCTTGTTGAATTACAGATCTGTGTAGGCAACAGCCCAGGTGATTTACACAGTCTGTTCCTAAACCTAGTCTGTCCCATTAACACTCAAGTAATCATTATTGAGTGAAGTTCTAATATGATTCCACTGGTGCCTGTTGTTGGAATAGATGCGCTTGTTACGTGTCGATTTATGAATTCCTATAATCTGACTTCCTATTTTGGCTGCTGGCACTGTGGCAGACCTGCTTGCTTTGTGCTGTAGTTTAGTGCTGTGGGCAATGGCAGGGGAAGCAGAAGTAGGCTGCCAGTAGTTGGCTTCCACATTTCCTTTTTTTATTTGCTATGCTAAAAGCTGCTTTTCTAATTCACTTTATTTCCAGTTCTCTGAACGCTTTGGACAATTGCTGGTGTTCCTGTGAGACCAAGAGGAAAGATGTCCATTATAAATAGTCTTTGTGGACAGGTGGGAATGAAATTAGGACCTCAAAAGAACAGGTGTACAAAAATCATAGTCACACTCAGGAATTAAGTACATTTAAACAACACAATGATGTCAAAAGTCTTTTCAGCAGTAAAATTTTCAATGTTGACTGACCATTGTTGATTGTGTAAATAGTTTCTAAGCTAGTCATTAAATTTCCCCACAGAGCATTGACTGTTTTGTGCAGAAGATTCATTCTATCTGTGAATCTTCTGCCTCCACTCTCCTTGTGTAAGACAAGTACTAGCACAAGTTTTAGTCCTGCTTCTATTTGAGCCATGTGTGCTTTCAAATTAATGAACAGTTTTCACTATACAGCTTCCAAATGAAAGAATGTGTTCTACACATGTAATTTCTCAAGTTCTTAAATTAACCTTTTATTGGTTTACAGACTTAATTTACTTAATGCCCATTTTTGGTGAGAACAATTTCAGTTTATACCAGGAAACAAGTAATTTTCTGCATTCGGAAGGGATGATTTACATCAGGATTTAAGGTTTTTGCTTTTGCAAATTCATTAGTAGTTTTGGGAAAGATGATCTGTTTGCCTAATCTCATCTCAGACAACTTTATCTCAGGCAGCAAAAGAAAAGCCAGGCTCTACGCAGAGGGCAGGCTTACTCCACTATCCCTTACATGCTAATCTCCTAATCTTAACAGTGTAGCTATAGCAACCAGCAAACTCCTGTGTCCACCACTGTAGGAAGTGAGGTCTGCAGGATATCCTATCTTGAAGTTGCCTTACAATGTAGCACTGGTTATTTGCACAACTTTACAATTATGTCATTTAGATCATGCAGAGGTTAAAAGATACACCACACTACTAATTCAAAGTTACTTTAAGTTTAACTAAATCATCATGCATCATCTTAAAACTCACATGACACCATCATTATTACGCTAGGAGGCCAGGATTTCACCTGTGTCAGTAAAACCCCTTTTTAAAATTGAATATGTTGCTTTCCTTTTGGCATCATTTCTGTTGGATTGAATCAAAACCACCGGTGGGTTGTTGTCCTCTCAACAAATAAACAGCATATTTACAGAGCAGCCAGAGCTCCATTTTCTTATCAAACAGGGTATGTTAGTGTACTCTGACCCATCTTTTCTTAGAGGAGCACCAGCAAAAAGGGACATATCACCTCTAGTTGCTTGTGATGATTTATTTTCTAGAATGTCCTGGATTATGAAACTGACTGCTGTTTTCTTCCCCCACCCTCCCTTACCTCCTCTCTACTTTACCTCAGTGAGAAATAAATCCAACACTGCCATCAGTGGAGCACAGACACAGATGGAGCGAAGCACCAGCCGTGAAGGATCCAGCCAGCGGGTGCCACGGCAGCCTAGTGCAACCAGAGTCCCCAAAGGCAGTGGTGCTGGGAAAACCACAGGAAGTGGCAGCAGCTCACAAACGACATCCAGTCAGTAGTCTAAAGAGTGTTTACCATTTGATATAAAGATGACAGCATTGTTGGGCAGGCCATGTTTAAAATGGGGTCCAGATCTGATTTTTGATTTGTTTCCCTCATCTGTTGACTATTTGGTAGCAAGTGAAGTCAACTGCCACTGGACTGGTGAGATCCCTTTGGATTTTTTATTTTGGTGCAAGTTTGCAGGAATAAACTTGGTTCTGTGACTGTCATCTTTCTCACTATATGTGAGATCTGGTAATTCAGGATTTTTCTTTCATATTTTATATTTTGCTACAAAAACACATCAGTTAAGAGGTGCTGTTTGAACTGAAAAATGCTGGCCAATATTGAGGTAAGTAAATTCCTATGCAAGTACACCAGATGAAACTAGACAGATAGGTGGAGAACATATTTTCTGCTTCACCCCGGACATTAGTACTTCTTCCCCTTAAGTGTGAAAATTACATTAAGGCAAGTATTGTGGACTATTTCATAGTAGTAGGAGTGGCCCATTCAGTTCTTAAAGCCTGCACTGCCACTTACTTAAATGGAGGCTGCTTTGTATGAATATCTACTTACCTTCAATTTTAAATGGAAAACAATAGGCAGTGAGCACCAAAATCATTATAGAATCCCTACAAGCCATTCAGCCAATTGAGTCCACACTGAACCTCTTAAGATCATGCCTCTCAGACCCACCCTCCAACACTATACCTGTAATCCTGTGTTTCCCATGTCTAATCCAGTTAGCCTGCACATCCTTGGACGTTATGGGCAATTTAGTATTGCCAATCCACCTAAGCTGCACATCATTGGACTGTGGGAGGAAACCTGAGCACCTGGGGAAAATCCATGTGCCCATTGAGATATTGTGCAGACTTCACACAGACAGTTGCCTGAGGGTGGAATTGAACTTGTTTCCAGTTCTCTGAAAGATTTGGACAATTGCTGGTGTTCCTGGTCCTTTGTGCTGTGAAGCAGCAGTGCTAACCACTGAGCCACAGTGCTGCCCCATGTGCAATTAGTTGCCAAGCTCTTAGGGCTGAACAGTGAATGACTAAAGCTGAATCTTAATTTCCTATATCCTCCTATAAAACATCACTCTGTTAGCATGCAAATTCACAAGTTTCACCATAAGCATACATTGTGTTTAAATTGATAACCGCAACCTTGCTGCACATCCACTGCTACCAATCAAAGGTTGATCATGACACCCACAGATTAGCAGATCTCTAGCTACTTACAGTAATCAGTTACCTGTTGGTGTATAGTTGAAACAGTGCTTATGATGTACAACATATTTTGTGTGCATATATCTTCCAAAGGCGATACATGCTCCAAATAAACTACTTGTATTCTTGTATTTTGGAAATGAATGGGTCTTATCAACTCATTTTAATAACTTCACAATTCCTTAAATTCCTTAAATTTACATAGTATCAAATTTAGACTCACTTTTTATTTTCTCCATGTAGCTTTCTATATGCTATAATTGTAACAAGCTTTTTGTGTTGATTTGATCTGTCGGTGAAGTGGGCAGTATGAAATAATCAATAAGATCTCAACATTAATACAAAGCCAAAATATGAAATAGAGACAGAAAATGCTGGATCCTAACATTGGTTTGTACTGCCAGAGCAAATTTGTTTTTGCGATGATCTTTCACATTCCTGTATGCTCCTGTCGGAATTCTTCCGCTCTATGCAGTCTTACTTGAAACCTACATGAAGTATCGAGTTTTTGCATTTTCCATTTGGACTTCCTTTCTTCTCCATTAAGCCTGTAGTGCCGTTAAGTGTTCAAGCCAGCTCTTCTTTTCTGGAGGTGATAGATTGATATGGTTCCCTAATAGGAGAAAGTGAGGACTGCAGATGCTGGAGATCAGAGCTGAAAATGTGTTGCTGGAAAAGCGCAACAGGTCAGGCAGCATCCGAGGAGCAGGAGCATTCCCGAAGGAGGGCTCATGCCCAAAGCGTCAATTCTCCTGCTCCTTGGATGCTGCCTGACCTGCTGTGCTTTTCCAGCAACACATTTTCAGCATGGTTCCTAATAATTGTCTATTGAGTGCATGACAGATTTACTTCAGTATGCATGTTAATAGTATATTCAAGGCCTTGTTAAGTTACTTATGAAATTCCTTTTAAATAATGTAAAATATGATTGAATTATATTTTACCTCGATACTTATCCTATCTTTGAAGAAGCTTATTCCTCTATCATTCACTTCTGTGTGAACTAACCACCTCCCGTATGTCACCTTCGTGACCTTCCTTTATTTGTGAGCTTCAACACTACACCACAGCGCAAACAAAAATTGAGCACACTCTGCTTAAGTTTTTATAGACAAGAAATTGCAAGTATTTGTGATCTGCACTTTCACCCCACCAAGCTCTTATGTCCAGCATCGAAGAGAAAATTCTACTCATGGTTGATGGTTCCCTTCACTGTGGAGACATCATAGTTAAACTATGTTCAGTCTTCAGCCCAGGTACATAAAACACCTTGTTAGAAGCGATTTTGTTTTTTTAATTAGACCTGAAAGGCTTTGAGAATGCTTGTTTGTTTTTTTTTTAATTTCAAGGGGCTTCTATAAATGATAATTACAATTGAACCATTTTTCTGGATCGGTACTGGAACATGCATTTGATTTTTTTTTCTTTTCCCTCATCAGGAATGGTGTAGATTCTTAACTATTTACCTGGCTGAAATCTATTAGCCCCACCATTGACCTGATGTCTGATTGTATATAGTGTTTGAAATTTGAAATGTAAAATATAAAAAGATGTATGATTTACAAAGGGAAATATAATTTAAGGGGAACTTGGCATTCAAGCAGGCTATGCCTCACAGAACAGAAATGATTTCATTTGATTGAAATTAGAAAAGACTAATGGAATTTTGAGCATATTGAAAACTAATGATGACTACATTTGTTAAATAAACTGATGGAATTAGATTTCTTTCATACATTCCACTGCAATGATTAGCATTCAACATGAAGCTTGGCTCGCTGAATTTGTTGTACCTCCTGGAATTTTACATTATTTATTCTTTGATATCGGAGACTGAAGCAACTTGTATTGATGTGACTGAGGAACTTACTATGCTAAATGGGGGGGTTTGGTCTGAATTCAAAATCATTGGAACACTTTTTAACAGCTATCAGAGGAGGCTGATCTACATCCTATTTATTTTGTTGCAGCTACTAGCCTAGTTAAATATAAGATCCAGGAGCAGGAGAAGGTAATTCATCCTCTTCAATCTGCTCCATCATTTAGTACAGCCATGGCTGACCTCACCTCTACTTTCCTGCTCATTATTCTCCTTAACCCTCCAAACCCATTACCAAATAAAATCTATCTATCTCTCGATAGATAGCCCAGCATCCACCACATTCTGATGTAATGAATTCCACAGATTTTGAGAAGTAAATACCATAACTCAAGAAATGTAAAAACAAGCTGTATCAACACAGAATATTTTGTAGGTTAATATCTTGTTTCTGTCTTGTTTTATGATTTGGTCTATTAGGAGTCAAGTGAGTCGCAAGGAATCTAGCTAGTCTTAATATGTTCATGCTTTTGCAATGAAAAGCATTAGTCCTTGCTTGCTACTTAACATTAGTCTATGGATAAATACTTAAGAAAACTTGCTTTCTAGATATAAATGTTAAATATAGCTTTGTTAATCACTTAATAGTTCTATAACATTTGCTTTGCTATCAGACCTGTTTTTAGTGGCACACATCCTTTGAGCTCAGGTTTTGGACAGCATTCCAGGACTTAGCATCTTTGAGGTTTTCAGTATAAATGGATATTATTCAACCATCGTATCTGTACAGGTCTTTCAATACAGGTAGCTCTCCTATAATGCAGTAGTTGCGTTCCTACGTGAGACAGTGTTATAGAAAATTGCGCAATATAAATAATGGGGCCTATGAGAAAAACTGGGTTATGGACGAACCACCAAAAATATCAGTAAAAATAGTAGTTAGACTGTGCTATCGTTTGTGTTAGGCTAAGTAAATCTTTAAATCATATTTTAACGAAATGAGTAAATTTAACAATAAAACTAAAATCGCTGATTACAGCACTGTACTTTTCACGAAGCTCTTCAGCAGAAATCATGTGTTGATGGACCATGTGATGCCACTGTTCTCCTCAAGATTTTCCCCCAGTTTGTAATAAAGTTTCTTCTAAATGTAGACTACAATTCCCAGTGTCAAACTAACTTCCAAGGTATTTCTGTTCTAGCTGAATACATTGAATTTGCATTTTGCAGACAGAGGATCCTGAGGCTAGGTTTTGCTGTTCAGCTAGTGCTGGGGATGGAAATCACATACAGTGAAGGGGAGTTTGCTTTATTTAAAAAAAGTCTGCAATTCACAATCTCACTACAACCAAATCTCGTTTAATAAATTCAGAGGAACCTCGATTGTCCGAATATCAATTATCTGAATTTCGGATTATCCGAAGAAGATCTCAACATCCTGAGAGAAACATTACATTCCAACACTATTTACGTCTTTTGTTTACAATGATTAAATTGCAATGACAGTCATTCTAAATCGAAGAGACTACATTGAAAAAGCGAACGCACTACTTACAGATACCAACACTTACCAACTAGAGAACCGAATCACAGCCCTAATAAAAAAAGCTTTAGAAATCTGGAGAATAAAATAAAACTAGCTCCCAAAAAATGAAACAGATGGATCCAACACCCCATGCTTCTACGGATTACTCAAAATTCATAAACCAGGAGCCCCCCTCAGACCCATAGTCTCGCTACCTGGTTCACCACCTACAGATTGGCCAAGAAGCTACACAAAACACTAAAACACTTCGTAGAAGACTCCCATCACTCCATCCAAGAATTCCAGAAGACCAAAGACATTAAGATAGAAGAGGATGAAATAATGGTCTCCTTTGTTATAACAGACCTGTTTACATCAATTGACATTAACCTGGCCAAGGAAACGCTGACTACACTATTAGAAGACCCAAAGACACGTACATCAAACACCACTTCTTCAGCAAGGACAGTATCGTCAAGCTAGTGGACCACACTCTTCAGCTTCAACAACAAAACCTACAGACAAACCAACGGAATACCCATGGAATCTCCGATATCAGGGTTCTTAGCAGAGGTAGTAATGCAGAAACTCGAACAAACAGCTCTGCCAACCATCCAACCCAAACTTTGGGTCTGCTACTTGCATGACATCTTTGTCATCACTAAATGAAACAAATTAGAAGAAACCTTAGAAGGCCATCAATAATACCCTTGCTGGTATAAAATTCACTAAAGAGGAGGAAAACAACAACAAACTGCCATTCCTAGATGTCACAGTAGAGCAAACAGCCAATGGGGAACTTCAAACCAGCGTTTGCAGGAAAACATCACATACGGACCAAATACTGAACTACAGAAGCAATCATCACAATATCCACAAACGAAGCTGCATCAGAACATTATTTCAACAAGCCAACACACACTACAGCACAAACGAATTATGCAGAGCAGAGGAAAATTACCTATACCGTGTATTTAAAAAGAATGGGTACCCAATGAACACAGTCCGCCAATTTCTCAGCAACAAAGAAGCAGACAAAATGCGTCCAGAAACCCTAGCCACTCTCCCCGACGTCAAAGACATCTCTGAAATGACTGCCAGACTACTCAGACCCCTTGGCATCATGGCACCCCACAAACCCACTAACAACTAAAACAGCAGTTAATGAACTTGAAAGATCCTACACAGACGACAAGTAAAACTAAGGTCATTTACAAAATACCATGCAAGAACTGTAACAAACACTACATTGGACAAACAGGCATAAAACTAGCCACCAGGATACATGAACACCAACGAGCCACAAAACGACATGACCCTCTCTCGCTAGTATCCTTACATACAGATAAGGAAGGATACCACTTTGACTAGGACAACATATCAATCCCAGGACAAGCCGAACAGAGACATGCATGAGAATTCATAGAAGCATGGCATTCCAACTGGAACTCTATCAACAAACACATCGAGTTACAACTTATCTACCACCCCCTGAGAAAAAGAACAAGAAATGACATCACCACAGGAAATGACATCGACCCAAAGAAAGGGGTGGATGGGTGGGGCTCACTCGCAGTGTGCTGATGACTAATCTGATTGAGGAGCAGACTTAGTAAGTGTTTGCTGTGTCAATCCCATTGAACTGATTAGGGTGTGGGGGAGGCTGCAGGTCCCTTACACACAAGCGCGTGTCTGCTCAGAAATAAACCCTGAGACACAGAGAGGGAGCAAGGCAGGCAGAGTAAGAAAAAAAAGAAACTTCAGAAAACTCTGGAACCCAGAGGAGAGGCATTGAATCAATTAACCAAATAATCAATTATCCAACCGAAATAGTGCCCACCCATCTCGTCCGGATAATCGAGGTTCTTCTGTATTCATGCATTATAGGAGAACTACCTGTATTGCATCCAAAAATTTATTCGACATTCTTCCATCCTTTCTTTCCTTCAAATATTTATCTGTTTGCTTTAAATGATCTTTATCTAAATTTCCCTTTCTGACAATATGTTCCATGCTTCCAACATTTTTAAAACAAAATCATATCACAGTTAATGACAATTGCCACCGTGGAAATTTTAGAATCATAGATCCTGACAATGCAGAAAGAGGTAATTCAGCCCATTCAGTCTGCACTCTCCCTCCAAATGGCGTCACATCCAAACCCACCCCCAACCCATCCTTGTAACCCTGCGTTGGGGTTTTACTATGCCCAAACCACCTAACTGGACACTAGGGGGCAATTTAGCATAGTCAATCCACCTTTGGACTGTGGGAAGAAACTGGAGCACAGAGCAGAAATCCACACAGACATGGGGAAAATATGCAAACTCCACACAGTTGCTCAAGGCTGGAATCAAACCTGGTTTCTGGTACCTTGAGGTAGCAGTGCTGATCATTGTCCCACCATACCACCAATTAAATTAATTTCATTGGCTCTGAAACCAGAGAAAGGACAAAAATCTTTAAGCCCTTCATAATTTTAAAATATCCTATTAGATCACCACTATGCATGAAAATAACTCTTGTTTCTCAGTTCTCTCCTTCAAACCAAATAGTTATATGAATAATTATAGTTTATCATCCCCATTACACTCTGTTTGAGCTTTGAGGTTTTAATGTCCTTTCGATAATAGGGCCACTAAAATGCTGCACTGTCATGTAATTATTATCTTGGTCAAATCTTCTATTACTATTAATTTTGGACCAATTGAAATGCTTCAATGCTATTTGATTGCTTATGTAGACAAGCAGGAGGCTAGAAGAACACAGCAAGGTGGAGAAGTCAATGTTTCGGGTGTAACCCTTCTTCAAGACTGGGGGTGGGGGTAGAGGGAGCTGCAGACGAAGGGGCAGCTGGTGAGGTAGATAGGAATAGGTGAACACAGAAACACGATACAACCTGATTGGTCGATGGGAGGAATAGATTTGGTTGGTAGCCGGAAGGAAGAGTCAATCAGAGGAATGGAATGGCTTGCTGTGTTCTTCCAGCCTCCTGCTTGTCTTCCTTGAATTCCGGCATCTGTAGTTTTTTTGTCTCCAACCAAATTTGATTGTTTATAGCTTTATTTAAATGCACAAATTCTATAAATTACATTATTTTCCAGAATTTTTCTCATCACATTTCATGTTTAATGATATGGCCAAAGCTAAAATGTATTGCCCCTTCCCAGTCACCCATGAGAAGTTCATGGTGAGACCCTCTTGAATCACTAGTGATGAAGGTGTCTGTGAAGAAATGACAACTATATATGAAAAGGCTAGGCCTCTTGTGGTGTAGTGGCAACATCTGTACACTTGAGCCAGGAGGCCAAGGTTCACTTGCCCCAAGGTGTCCACAGTGTGGTGCTGGAAAAGCACAGCAGGTAAGGCAGCATCCTAGGAGGAAGGGAATCGACGATTCGGGCATAAGCACTTCATTGTATTCCTGATGAAGGGCTTATGCCCAGAACGTCGACTCTCCTGCTCCTCGTATGCTGCCTGACCAGCTGTGCTTTTCCAGTGCCACACTCTCCTCTCTGATCTACAGCAACTGCAGTCCTCACTTTCTCCTGCCCCAGGGATGTGTTCCACCACATTCAAACAGTATCTACATGTCAAAGGAAGGAATGCCATGCAACTTGCAGGGGAGTGTTCCTATTGCACCTGCTTTTACTTGTACTATTGGTTGATAGAGATGGTGGCGATGGCTCAGGAACATGTGAATTGCGTCCTTTCCAGAAATAAAACATGGGAGGCTCTTGGGACGCTTTCCTGCATGAATTACGCTGCGTGGATGCAGACTGATGCTGGAGGCTGAGAGAACCAGGTGCTGCGCGCCCGTGCGCGCTCCATGTCAATAGGTCGCGCGGTCCCGGCTGCTCGGAGCGCGCACGTTCCCCTGGGTTACGCGGCCGTGCGCGCCTCCTGTCACCGCAGTGCTCTTCGTACCGGGACCGGACGCCAACAGCCGGCGATACCGTTAAAATGCCGTGAGCGACTGGCGGATCCTCCAGGACTGGTCACCGGCTCCACAACCACCAGCCGGCAGCACGGTAACGGCAGCGAGCAGCAGCGTCCGGCCGATGAGCAGACCCTCGCCCCACGCCCGGCCCGGCCCACTGAGTCCAGGGGCTGCTCGGAGCCCCGCCCCTGGGACAGCGGCACCGCCGGCCGCCGCTGGGGGGCAGCAAATCATGACAGGTCAGTGAGCAAGACTGACCAGGGCTTGGGATCAGAGGGCAACAGGTCAGGGGTCAAGACTGACCAGGGCTTGGGAATCAAAGGCTAACAGGTCAGGGGTCAAGACTGACCAGGGCTTGGGAATCAAAGGGTAACAGGTCAGGGGTCAAGACCGACCAGGGCTTGGGGATCAGAGGGCAACAGGTCAGGGGTCAAGACTGACCAGGGTTTGGGAATCAAAGGCTAACAGGTCAGGGGTCAAGATTGACCAGGGCTTGGGAATCAAAGGGTAACAGGTCAGGGGTCAAGACCGACCAGGGCTTGGGGATCAGAGGGCAACAGGTCAGGGGTCAAGACTGACCAGGGCTTGGGAATCAAAGGGTAACAGGTCAGGGGTCAAGACTGACCAGGGCTTGAGGAACAGAGGGCAATAGGTCAGGGGTCAAGACCAACCAGGGCTTGGGAATCAAAGGGTAACAGGTCAGGGGTCAAGACCGACCAGAACTTGGGGTCATAGCTCAATAGGTTGGGGGGGAGATTGACCAGGGCTTGGGGTCACATTGCAATAGGTTGGGGGAAAGATTGACCATGGCTTGGGATCATTGAGGACAATAAGTCAGGCGACAAGATTGACCAGGACATAAGGATCACTGAGGGCAAAAGGTCAGGTAGCATCACTGATCAGTGGAGGTCACTGAGGGAAATAGAGCTGGGGGCAAAACTTGCTAGGATTTGAGGGTCACTGAGAGTAAAGGTCAGTGGAGGGTGAAAGACTGACCAGGTTTTGGGGGTCAATGGAGGCAAGACCAACCAGCTTTTGATGGTCACTGAGAGCAGCAACTCTGGAGATTACAATGACCAGATCTTAAGGTATAGGAGCAGAACTGAAGATAAGGGACCAACATTGACCAGTGTTTGGATCCGTAAGGTCAAGAAACTAGAGCAGATCAGCAGACAGTAGACCAGAATGACAGTGATTTGGGAATTACAGAGCAGATACCCATGTCAGAGGAGTCAAGACATTGTGAACAGTTGGCATAGTGTAGACAAAGAGGCAATGCAGTCTGCAGCACATTTTTCAACCATCACGTAGTGGTTAGTGAGGATCATTTCCGAGTCAGTGGGCATGAGATCCACTCCTGGAATTTAAGCACAAAATCTTTGCTGAAATACCAGTGAAATCCTCCACAACTAAGCAATTCTGTTCATCGAACCCACTATGTCATTCAATAAAACCATGGCTGATCTGACAGTACCCTGGACTCCCTTTCCTGCCTGTCTCCTTCATAACTCTCGAAGAGTTTAGTGCTGGAGAAGACAGCTGGTCAGGTAGCAACCGAGGAGAGGAGAGTCAATGTTTCGAGCATAATCTCTTCATCATGTATATGGGGCGGACCCAAAGGGGCTGAAAGATAAATGGGAGGGGGGTGGAACTAGGGGAAAGGTAGCTGGGAATGCGATTGGTAGATGAAGGTGTGGGGTGATGGTGATAGGTCAGAGTGGAGGATGGAGCAGATAGGTGGGAAGGAAGATGGACAGATAGTACAGTTCAAGAGGGTAGTGCTGAGTTGGAAGGTTGGATCTGGAATAAGGTGGGTGGAGGGGAAATGAGGAAACTGGTGAAATCCACATTAATCCAGTGTGGTTGGAAGGTCCCAAGGAGGAAGCTGAGGTGTTCTTCTTCCAGGTGTCGGGTGGCTAGAGTTTAGTGGTAGAGGAGGCCCAACACTTGCATGTCCTTATCGGAGTGGGAGGGGTGTTAAAGTGTTCGGGCAGATGGGGGGGGGGGTAGGGTTGTTTAGTGCATGTGCCCAGAGATGTTCTCTGAAACGTTCCGCAAGTTGGCATCCTGTCTCCCCAATGTAGAAGAGAGCACACTGAGAGCAACAGACAAAGTAGATGACGTGTGTGGAAGTACAGATGCAGAAGGATCCTTTGGGGCCTTGGATGAAGGTGAGGGGGGAGCTGTGGGCGCAGGTTTTGCACCTCTGGCGGTGGCAGGGGAAGGTGCTGGGAGTGGAAGGTGGGTTGGTCAGGGGCGTGGACCTGACGAGAAAGTCATGGAGGGAATGGTCTCTTCACAATGCAGGTAGGAGTATGGAGGGAAATATATCCATGGGATAATGGGTCTGTTTGTAGGTGGTGGAAATGGCAGAGGATGATGCATTGTATCTGGAGGTTAGTGGAATGGAAGGTGAGGACTGAGGGCAATTCTGTCCTTGTTGCGATTGGAGAGTGGGATTCAACTCGCGGATACCTCCTCCCTCTGCCCCCTCAATCACGACCTCACCTTCCATCACCAAACCATCATCTCCCAGACCATCCACAACCTCATCACCTCAGGGATCTCCTACCCACAGCCTTCAACCTCATGGTCCGGGAACCCCAAACCGCCCGGTTCTACCTCCTATCCAAAATTCACAAACCTGACTGCCCCGGTCGACCCATCATCCCAGCATACTCCTGCCCCACCAAACTTATCTCTGCATACTTTGACACTGTCCTGTCTCCCTTGGTCCAGGAACTCTCCACATACATTTGGGACACCACCCACATCCTCCACCTCCTCCATGACTTTCATTTCCCTGGTCCCCAGTGCCTCATCTTCACTATGGACATCCATCCCCCATGATGAAGGCCTCCAAGTCCTCCGTTTCTTCCTCTCCTGCCGACCCCAACCAGTACCCTTCCACTGTCACACTCAACCAATTAGCTGAAGTAGTCCTCAACAATTTTTCTTTCGAATCCTCCCAGTACCTCCAGACCAAAGGGGTAGCCGTGGGCACCCACATGGGTCTCAGCAATACCTGCCTCTTCGTCGGATATGTGGAACAGTCCATCTTCCGCAGCAACACTGGCACTTTTTCCCCACTTTTTCCTCCGCTACATTGATGTATCAGTGCCACCTCATGCTCCCATGAGGAGGTAGAACAGTTCATCAACTTCAGGAACACCTTCCACCCTGACCTCAAGTTCACCTGGACCATCCTGGACAACACCCTCACCTTCCTGGACCTCTCCATCTCCATTTCCGGTGATCGACTTAACACTGAGATCGACTACAAACCCACTGACTCCCACAGTTATCTGGACTACACCTCCTCCCATCTGCATCCTGTAAAAATGCTATTCCTTATTCCTAATTCCTCCGCCATCCCAGAAGGCCTCCTTCTTCAAAGACTGCAATTTGCCCTCCCACGTGGTTGACAATGCCTTCCAGTACATCTCCTGCACTTTCCACACTTCCACCCTTGGATCCTACCCCTCCAACCACAACACGGATAGAACCCACCCACCCCGGTCCTCACCTTCTACCCCACCAACCTCTGGATACATCACATCATCCTCTGCCATTTCTGCCACCTACAAACAGACGCCACCATCAGGGATATATTTCCCTCCCCACACCTACCTGCGTTGCAGAGAGACCATGCCCTCTGTGATTCCCTTGTTTGGTCGATGCCCCCGAGGTGCAAAACCTGTGACCACATATCCCCCCTCACCTTCATGCAAGGCCCCAGAGGATCCTTCAGCATATGAGAGAGATTTACCTGTACTTCCACACACATTATCTTCTGTGTCTGTTGCTCTCGATGTGGTCACCTCTACATTGGGGAGACAGGATGCCAACTTGCAGTACGTTTTAGAGAACATTACTGGGACACACGCACAAAACAACCCTACCGCCGAACCTCCTTCCCTCTCCGCCAAGGACATGCAAGTGCTGGGCCTCCTCTGCCGCCAAACTCTAGCCACAAACGCCTGGGGGAAGAAAGCCTCAGCTTCCTCCTTGGGACCCTCCAACTGCACGGAATCAATGTGTATTTCACCAGTTCCCTCATTTCCCCATCTCCCCACTTTATCCCAGATCCAACCTTGCAACTGGGAACCACCCTTTTGAACTGTCATACCTGTTCATCTTCCTTCCCACCTCTCCGCTCCACCCTCCTCTCCGACCTATCACCATCACCCCCACCCCAGTCTACCTGTCACCTTCCCAGCTGCCTGTCCCCAAAATCACCCCCCTTCCATTTATCTCTCAGTCTCCTTGGGCCCCCACCCCACATGCTTGATGAAGAGCTTATACTCGAAACAGCAACTCTCCTGCTCCTTGGATGCTGCCCGACCGGATGTACTTTTCCAGCACCACACTCTTTGACTTTGATCTCCAGCATCTGCAGTCCTCATTTCCTCCTTCATAACTCTGTAGACCAAATATCCGTCTAGGTCAGCACTGAAGTCTGGGTGATTGCATGTAATTCATTGCTCCCTGTGGAAGAGAATTCCAAAGACTAATGACTCTGAGAAAAACAAACATTCTTCTCGTCATCTTAACTTGACAGCTTCCTTATTTTAAAGCCGTTCTGTAATTCTAGATTACGCCACAAGAGAAAACATCCTCTTAGCATTTATCCTGTCAGCAAGATCACTTCTCGTACTTTGAAACTCCACTGATTGTAGGCTCAATCTTTCTTTGTGAAACAATCCCTTCAGCCCAGTAATCAGCTACAGAACCTTCTCTGACTTATTTCCATTGCAAATACATCTTTCCTTAAGGCAACTAAAACTATGCACGGTACTCTAGGTTTGACCTTGCAATGTTCCGTGTGCATGTGGCAAGACTTCCCTAATTTTATATTCCATCCTTCTTACAATAAATGTCAATGTACCATCTGTCTTCTTAATTACTTGTTGCACTACACATTGCCTTTATGTAATTCTTGTGTGAGTATACCCGGATCCCATGTACCACAGCATTCGGCCTTTAAATAAATATTTTGCTTTTCTATTCTACTTTAGACAGCCATATTATATGCCATCTTTTTGCCTGCTCATTTAACCTATCGAAATCCATTTGTACCTACTCCTCAGTTTGTTTTCCTACCTAGCTTTATATCGTTTGCAAATTTGGCTGCAATACAGACAGTTATTCAAGTTGTTAATATAGAATATACTGTAAATAGTTGAGACTCCACCAGTGATCCCCGTGGCACTGGGCAAATACACCACATCCACTTGTTACATTCTCAAAAGAATTGTTACACCTCAGTGCAGACCTGAGGAATCAGAAAACCAGAACAGTCCTGAGGCAAGCGGTGTTTTTCAGCTGAAGACTCACCTGCCCTCAGTTAGATGTAGCAGGTCCCAGGCATAGAGAGAAGGGACATCTTCCCAGTGCCCTTGCTGATACTTATTCCTAACCACTATCGCTATCTTGTTATTTTCACACTGCTGTGTGTGGGACATTCCTTGTGTAAAATGTTTTCTATCTACATTACACTTCAAAAGCACTTGTTTACTTATAAAGCATTTTGGATGTCCTGAGGTGTAGAAAGGCATTGTATAGATGCAAGACTTTCTTTTTGAGGTACAATATATTGAATTAAATGGGAATATTAAGATCCCTGATGTTCAGTGCTGTGTAATTCTGTAAAGGAGGTAAACAATCAGGATTAGACAGCCCTGCGTATGGTGCCAGTAAATAAAGTTCTACTTGTTTTAAGACTGTAACAATCTCATTTGAAATCAAATATTAAGAGAGGGAATGGGAACCTGGATGTGAGGGTCTGGATCAAATACAAAGATTTACTGAAGATTACAAAACAAGCAAAGGTTTACCAAAGACCCTGTCTGAAAGATTCATACAGGTGTCAGTGTGATTACTCTAGATGTGATTTTAGTTCCTCATTTTGGATTGTCTGTTCTTGTGTTTTGTATATGGTAAGGGGGTTTTGAAACAGGGCTGTGCAGCTTCAGTGGCAGACTGGACGTAGGTGGCTACAGTGTCTCTGGTTTAGCAACGTGCATTAATTTTGGATGCAAAATATCCTCTACCTGTTTGCTTATTTAAAAACCATTCACTGGTTTGTGTTCTTTATTTCCAAAATGTGGAGGTGCCTGTGTTGGACCAAGTCAGAAATCACACGACACCAGGTTATAGTCCAACAGGTTTATTTAAAATCACAAGCTTTCATCCTGCTGCTCCTTCATCACTCCAAAAACTTGTGATTTCAAATAAACCTATTGGACTATAACCTGGTATTGTGTGACTTCTGACTTTATTTTCAAAGTTTGAATTTCAGCTTTTAACAACCTGCAGATTTCTAACCAAACACTCCTGGTTGGAAAGTTTTGCAAGCTAAATTTTGCTACTCAAGTAACTGTGCTTTCCCTGAGTTGTTCTATCTGTCTTTTTTGGGGAGATATTTTGTTGCTTCTGATCCCAGTCCTCTGAACTGTTTGAACAATTTTTAATCTCTGGGTTTTCTGAACTAAAATCCACCCTTGATCATCCTGAATCAAAAACAAGCGAATGACCTTCAAAGTTTTTCCCGCCTGTTGTAAACTTTTCACAGTCAAAACAATCTTCCATTAACACTTCAGGGGCTCCCTGCTCTCTAACACATACTGGATTAAGTCACTGTCTCGGAGAACTGTCTGACCTAGTGATGTTTTTTTTAAAAGGCTTTCACAAAAGCCTCATTCCTGAAGAAGGGCTTGTGCCCGAAACGTCGATTCTCCTGTTCCCTGGATGCTGCCTGACCTGCTGCGCTTTTCCAGCAACATATTTTCAGCTTTCACAAAAGTAGCCCACCCATCTGCAGCACGGTGGCTCAGTGGTTAATACTGCTGCCTCACAGCGCCAGGGACCCAGGTTCGATTCCATCCTCGAGCGACTGTCTGTGTGGGGTTTGCGTTCTCCCCGTGTCTGCGTGGATTCTGCGGAGTACTCCAGTTTCCTTTCACAGTCCAAAGGTGTGCAGATTAGGTAAAATGACCATGCTAAATTACCCATAGTGTTCACAGATATGTAGGTTCGATGCATTAACCATGGGAAATGCAGGGATTGGACAGGGAATAGATCTGGGTGGGATACTCTTCGGAAGGTTGGTGTGGACTTGTTGGGCCGAATGGCCTGTTTCCAAACTGGGGGGACTCTATTAAAAAAATCTGAATCCAAACAAAATGTTACATTGGTAGATTTTCATGATTAAACATGGAAGCAGTATCCAGTGGAGCATAGAGTCTGACATGGATTGACTGGTTTGCATGGTATATTTCTGTGATGTATGTACTTGCTAATCCTCTGTTATTAGATAACAGCATAGAATTTACAGCGTAGAAATAGACCGTTCAGTCCAACTGTGTGGTATTTGACTTCCATGCCTCCTCCCAACTTACTTCATCTTAACCAGTCAGCATATACTGTTCCTTTCTCCCTCACATACGTATCTAGCTTCTCCTTAAATTTATCTACTTTAGTTGATTTAGTGCTTCCATGATTCTGTTAGCCTGAAGCGGTTATTCGGATTTGTGGAACTGATGACATTTACTGCATGTCCTTTGCAGCCAGTGTTTCCATAATACTGATGGTTCGGAGGAGAAAGAGGTGAAAAACACAAATGAGAATGGTCGTCCTGGAGGAAATTTTGATTAGGTCTACAAAAAGAAAGTAACAGAGGAGAAGCATCAGCAGGGTTTTGGCAAAGGGCCTGGCTGATTTCAGGGAGTAGAAAATAAGGAATACACAAAGGATCAGAAAGCATGATAACCCCTTGATTGGAGACAAAGAAGTCTCTGCCCTCCTTTCCCCGTGTCCCCTTATACCGTTGCTCATCATCTCCCTGCTCCTCTGCTTCTTTTGCCACTCCTCACCCTTCTCCTGCTTCCCTCCTTCCTAGCTCCCACACCCTACGCCCCTGCCCTCTCTACTGCTGGCCAGGTTTCTTCATGGGATGGGGAAATGAGCATTCCACCTTCTGCAGGCAATGCACTCTGGGTTTCAATTGAAAGGGATTATGACCCGCTGATTCAAATCAAACAGATACTAAATTCACAGCCTCCCAGAGAGGGGGCACTAGGTGGCTAGTGTGAAGAGTGGAAATGCGGCATTTGGACAAACAGGGTATCTCTGTTCTGAGATTAGGGTTAAGGCACACATACTCTGAAATCAAGTTCTCCAATTATTATTAAGTTCTGTGACATGAAATAGAAATTCCTGTTACATATGTTAATTTAAGCAATTATTATTTTAAAATAATACCTAAAGAAATTTTATAAAAATACATTTGTTAATAATGAAAATATTTCTGTAGCGGGTGACATTCTTCATCTCTATGTAAACTGTAGAGAGCTGTATGCTGACCTTACTCCAAAAAGCAGCCATGACAACCTTGACATTAATGAGCACAGAAATAATTCGAGAAAGTGTATTTGGTTTGTTAACCTTCATTGGTGACTCATTTCCCCCATGTTATGCTGTGGCAAGTAATATTCACTCACAGTGAAAGTGAAAAGCTGTCTCTTTCACTAGTCTCTGTTGGTGTTCCTTCCTCTCCACATTGGAGGGTTGATGCCTTGGAGACAGGATGGTAGGAAGCAAACTGTGACATTACAGTGGGAACTCAGGAAAACAAATGCATTCACTGCAAAGTAACTGCGATAACCAGATGCTAAAGCCTGATGGAACTAGGTTTCTGCTGTTGGTGTTTTGTTTAGTGCTCTGCTTTTAAATGTTGCTGGCTCAGACACATTAAGAGTGCATCCAGTAAGAGTGGATTAAATTATTACTCAATTGTACTTAAAAGCTTTGAAATCGGAAGTGGTGGCTTGGCTTTCTTGAAAGCAAGTGTCAATCTGGCCTAGTTGGTGGTGCTGTCAGCTCTGAGTCAGAAGGGTCGAGACTCGCTCCACTGCTTGTCCACAGAATCTAAGTTGACAGGCCTAGTGCCATGCTGAGAGTAAGTGACATTATCTTGATGTATCCTCCTGCGGACTTAGATTTCCTACCCTGTCTATCTTGTAAGCATGAAAGATTATGTGGTTCATGCAAGGAAGCAGATCCCAGTAAAGGCCACTGAAGTTGCCTTACAGTTATGTCCTAGTTGGTAGTCCTGTTGTCTCTAACTCAGAGGATTATGGACTTGAGACTCAGTTCAGAGACTTGAGCAAATCTGTCCTCACACATATGCAGCATTAGGGAAGTGCTGAAAACTCAGAGACACCATCTTTGGATTGAGATGTTAAACCAGCATCCTGTCTACCAATACAAGTGGATGAAAACAATCCTGTAGGGTAATTCAAGGTCATACAGTCAACTGGAGTCATGCCAAACACAAAGAAATGTAGTTGTTGGAGGCCACTTATTTCAATCTTGGGACAACACTGTAGGAGGTCCTCAGTATAGTTGTTTTTAATCAATCCGTTCAGACTTGTAATGACACATCTGTTGTGCAGGTGGGGGTTGAACCAAGACCTTCTAGCCCAAAGATTAGGACACTACCACTGTGGCAGAAGAGCCCTACTGCACAAGAGCCATACGTGAGTTCCTCAGAATATATATTTTTTAATCGACCCATTCAGTGATGCTATTACTTACCTCTGAAACAGATGGGACTTGAACCCAGGCCTCCTGACTCAAAGATAGGGACATTATCATTGCACCACAAGAGCTGCTCATGAGTTCCTCAAGATCTTGTCTTAGGTCCAATCATCTTCAAATGACTTTCTCCGCATCTAAAGGTCAGAGGTGGTGATGCCCACTAATGATTGCCCAGTATTCAGTTCCATTCATAACTGCTCAGTTACTGAAGTAGCTTCTGTTGCATGCAGCATGATGTGGACAACACTCAAGCTTGAGGTGATAAGAAACAAGTAACATTTGTGCCATACGTGCCAGTCAATGATGATTCCCAGCAAAAGGGAATTTAATCATCTTCACTTCACGTTCAATAATATGATCCCTCACCACTGATACCCAGGGTCACCATTGGCCAGACTTTTAGTAGATTAGCTACAAGAGTAGGTCCGCAATTGTGTTTTCCATAGTGATTATTTCACCGAAATCTGTTTAGCATTTACAAGGCACAAGGCGGGATTGCAAGGTCATTAGGCCAACTGAAGTCATAGCACGGTTAGTTTCAAAATAAGACTCTACATTTGGTAAATCGGTTGTACAGAACCTAAGTATTGCTGAAAAATATTGGACATTTAGTTGAGGCTTTTTCTCTTTCACTCATTGAGACAATTCTCAAGAATACCAAAATAAAAGGAGAACCAGAACCAAGAGACAATGCTGGAGAAATTCAGCAGGTCTGACAACATCTGTAGTGATTCTGGATCAGTGGTGCTGGAAGCGCGCAGCAATTCAGGCAGCATCCGACGAGCAGCAAAATCGACGTTTTGGGCAAAAGCTGCTCGTCGGATGCTGCCTGAACTGCTGTGCTCTTCCAGCACCACTGATCCAGAATCTGGTTTCCAGCATCTGCAGTCATTGTTTTTAACATCTGTAGTGAGACAAAACAAATTCAATGCTTTGAGTCATTATGACCCTCCTAAAGAAAAAGAAAAACAATGATATTTATACTGTATGGGAGGACAATGCAGATTGGTTAACAAATGAAATCAGTGTTGCTATGGAGAATGCGCCAGTTAATATGACTGACAATTACAGGGTTAATGGTAGGGTTCTTAGTCAGGTGGAGGAATCTATGTTCTATGTTCTATGTTCTATGTTCTATGTTCTATGTTCTATGTTCTATGTTCTATGTTCTATGTTCTATGTTCTATGTTCTAATTACTTGCTAAGATTTGTTTATAGTTTGAACAGGGTGAGTTGATTCTGATTGGTCAAGCTATTGCCTTAAGAAATGAACCAGAGAATGAATGTTACCAATTTTGTTTCATTGAAACAAGTGCAGTTGTGTAAATTATGATTCTTCTGTTGGACAACATTTGCTACATAATCCTGAGAATGCAGAGAATTATGCTGACACAATTACGATTGCCAGTAAGGCCTGTAGTAGGCTGCACTTGCATGTATTAATATGGTGTTCTTTGCGGATAGAACGAACATATACATGTATTTTTTTCAGGGTAAAACAGGCAATTGGAACATAAGTGCAGAAAAATCTCTTGTTTTATGTTGACAATGTATCATTGTCCTAAACTCTGAAGAATATCAACAATGTAATATTCATATTTTCTCTTCTAGCTGTCTTTCAGCTATACCTGAATGAGAATGTGTAATGAGAAATTTGCCTTCTAGCATACAGACTATAGTCGACTGAGTTTGTGTATGATTTGGAGATGCCGGTGTTGGACTGGGGTGTACAAAG
Source organism: Chiloscyllium plagiosum (assembly GCF_004010195.1). Lineage (NCBI taxonomy): Eukaryota > Metazoa > Chordata > Chondrichthyes > Orectolobiformes > Hemiscylliidae > Chiloscyllium > Chiloscyllium plagiosum. Next base: position 43,266,001 of record NC_057734.1, read on the forward strand.
TTAAAAATCACACAACACCAGGTTATAGTCCAACAAGTTTAATTGGAAGCACACTAGCTTTCGGAGCGACGCTCCTTCATCAGGTGATAGTGGAGGGCTCGATCGTAACACAGAATTTATAGCAAAAATTTACAGTGCGATGTAACTGAAATTATACATTGAAAAACAGATTGTCTGTTAAGCCTTTCATCTGTTAGAATACAGTGATAGTTTCACTTCTTTCATGTGTAAATCACAAAACCTTTTTTATATATTAAAAAGTTGCATTCTTGGTTTAGCTGTTAATAATGGTGATAGCTAGACAATATGTTGAAGGTGTTGGCCCCCTGTGTTCTCTGTCAGCTAACCCGAGAATGCAACTTTTAAAAAAAGGTTTTGTGATTTACACATGAAAGAAGTGAAACTATCACTATATTCTAACAGATGAAAGGCTTAACAGACAATCAATTTTTTAATGTATAATTTCAGTTACATCACACTGTAAATTTTTGCTATAAATTCTGTGTTACGATCGAGCCCTCCACTATCACCTGATGAAGGAGCGTCGCTCCGAAAGCTAGTGTGCTTCCAATTAAACTTGTTGGACTATAACCTGGTGTTGTGTGATTTTTAACTTTGAGTTTGTGTATGACCTTGAAAGATGAGTGATTCTCATCTGAACAGTGTGGACTAGATTTAAACCCCATTCCAAGGATAAAAAGACAAATGGACCAGGACCAGCAATTGATTTGCCTCAGAAGGGATTGCTTGCATTTGTAGTCAACTTTTGAGTTTAAAGTAGCAGTATAACTCATGTACTAGCCTCTTCAAATGACTTACTTCTGTTTTCACTGAGAGGAAAAACATCATTCCAGTAAGAGCTGTAAATCAAACTTGATCAACAAACTTGATGAAATTACAATCACTAGGGAAGTGGTACTGAGGAAACGGGTAGAGGCATGGGCTGATAAGTCCCTGGATTGTGATGGATTTCTTCTTGGGGTCTTAGAGAAAGTAGTTAATAAGATAGGAAAGTCATATGACATAGGAGCAGCAATAGGCCGAAATGCATTAGTGTTAATTTTGTAAAATACACTAGCTTCTGAAAATGTTTAAGTTGGCTGGAAGGTACTATCCAAGAAGAGAAGGAGTCGGAAAACAGGAAACATTCGGCCACCTCTCATGGGCAGGGTGTTAGAACCAACCGTCAAGGATGTCAATGGGCACTTAGAAAAACTTGAGGCAGTTAAGAGATGGCATGGCTTGGTATGATTAGATTAGATTAGATTAGATTACTTAACAGTGTGGAAACAGGCCCTTCGGCCCAACAAGTCCACACTGGCCCTCTGAAGAGCAACCCACCCAGACCCATTCCCCTACATTTACCCCTTCACCTAACACTACGGGCAATTTAGCATGGCCAATTCACCTAACCATGCACATTTTTGGACTGTGGGAGGAAACCGAAACACACGGAGGAAACCCACGCAGACACGGGGAGAATGTGCAAACTCCATACAGTCAGTCGCCTGAGGCGTGAATTGAACCTGAGTCTCTGGTGCTGTGAGGCAGCAGTGCTAACCACTGAGCCACCGTTTGCAGTTTGAGGCATTAAGAATTGTTAATACCTTGAATTATTGGCATCAGTGTAATTGCTGTCTGTTTTATACTCCTTCGGGCTGTTGCAGACAAGGAGGAGCCGAACAGTACCATGCAGATGAATGTTATGATAAAGGAAAGGCACTCCTCTGGCAAAAGCCTATTCATCAATTGGTAAGATTCAGTGTGAAAGAAGTATCATGTTCAACCAATTTATTAGCATTACTTGAATAAGTAACGTGCTGAGGATAAAAGGGAGCCTGTAGACATACTGTACTTGGATTTCCAGAAGGTGTTGGACAAGCTGCCACATAAAAGTTTTTTTTGTGCAAAGTAGGAGTTCATGTGTCTCAGGTTAGATTCTAGCATGGATTGAAGATTGGCTGGCTGGCAGAAATCAAAGTATGTATCAAATGGTCTTTTTCTGTTTGGCAGAATGTGATAAATCGAGTCCTGCAACTGTGTGGTGGGCTGTCATCTTTTTACAGTTATATCAGCTATCATAGATTGGGGTAAAGCAGGCATGGTAGCTAAATTTGCAAACAGGTATAGATAGGTAGAAAAATGTGTTGTGAAGAGGATCAAAGAAGGATACAGATTTGAGCAGGCAAAAATCTGGCAGATGGAGTTTAATGTAGGAAAATGTGTTGTTCATTTTGACTGGAAGAATTAAAAAGTAACAAAGTATTACTTAAAAATGACTGCAGAATTCCAACATTCTGAAGGATCAAAATGTTCAAGTGCATAAGATTCAAAACCTTAATATGCAGGTACAGCAAGTAATCGTGATACTGTTCTTTATTGTGACCAGTAAGAATGTTATTGTTTAGTTATACTTAGCTCTGGTGAGAACAAAACTCATACTGGCACTGGGATACCCGCATCAACCAACCCCACCGCCCTGTGGCTGAACACTTCAACTCCCCCTGCCTCTCCGCCAATGACATGCAGGTCCTGGGCCTCCTCCACCACCAAACCCATTACCACCTGACACCTGGAGGAGGAACGCCTCATATTCCGCCTTGGGACCCTGCAACCACTCGGGATAAATGTGGATTTCAACAGCTTCCTCATCTCCCCTCCCCCCAACATTATCCCAGTCCCAAGATTCCAAATCGGCACCACCCTGCTGACCTGTCCATCACTGCCCCCTCTGATCTATCACCTTCTCTCTCACCTTTATCCACCTATCGCTTTCCCAGCTACCTCCCCCAAATCCCACTCCCCTCCCATTTATCTCTCAGCCCCGACCCACAAGTTTTATTCCTGATGAAGGACTTATGCCAAACCGTGCATTCTCTAGCTCTTCGGATGCTGCCTGACCTGCTGTGCTTTTCCAGCACCTCATTCTCAACTCATTCTGGTACTGTTTTGGTCTCCTTGTTAAGGAAGGGTGTATTGGAGGTGGTTCAAAGAAGATTTACTAGATTGAGTGGGTTGGCTGAGGAGGAAAAGTTAGAAGGCAAAGCTTGTTTTCATTGGAGTTGAAAAAGAAAGTGGTGATTTGATTCAAATCTATAAGATGTTGAATGATTGTGACAAGGTAGCATGAAAAGGATGTTTCGACGTTTGGGTGAGTCCAGAACCAGAGTACACTGTTTTAAAATTAAGTTTCACCCCATCAGCACAGAGTTGAGAATATTTTTCTTTGAGAGGATTGTGTGAACTTGGAACTCTGCCTCAGAAGATGGTGAAGGGGTGTGTCATTGAATATTTTTAAGGCAGAAGTACGTAGATGCTTGTTAGACATGGGAATCAAAGGTTATTGGAGACAAATAGAAATATAGAATTCAAAGTACAAACAGAACAGTCATGATCTTATTGGATGGCCAAGCAGGCTTGAGGGAGCAATTGGCTATTTTGACTCCTAATTTGCATGTTTGCATTGTCAAACATTCAGTGAAGGAAAGAGATAGTATGTATTACAGTTTGGGGTGCTAATAAGAGTTAATATCTTGAATTATTGCCAACAATATAATTGTTGTCTATCCTGTACTCCTTGCAGATAAATATCAGCCTGGAAGTACTGCAGATGAATGTTATGGTAGAGGGGAGCCACTCCTCTGGCAAGAGCACGTTCATCATGGTAAGAATGATTCCTCTCCAGTGTTGACACCTTTTATTTAAGTTGCAATTTTAATGTGGAGTTACTTGCATTGCAGTGGGAGTTAAATATAAACAGCATTTGATTTTTTATGAAAGGGGCAAAATGCATTGTCCCTCAGCATTGTTTCAGGAAATTCCCCAGTATGATTAATGTTCCCTCAAGTGTTTTTCATTCCTGTAAGGTACTTATATAAACTTCATTTGGTGATGAGACATTGACAGTGAACTCACTTCCCTGTCTCTAAATTACTGGGCACCAATCATGACAGGTTTGAGGAAACTTGGGTGTTTCTTTCTTGCAGAGTCTCTCATCCTTCCCCTGTCCCCACAACAGTTACTTGTTGAGCACAGCTGATCACTTCTAGAAATGGCCTTGGAGCAAACTACATTATTGATTAAATTTAAACCTGCCCAGCAAGCAAAAATGTAATTGAATGACTGCATATTCTCACCAGCATAATCTGACCCCAGTTATTTATATAGAGGTTTAGGAATCTAACCATGAAAGAAGTAACCTTTCCAGCACAATAATTTTAGCCATTTTAGAGACAAAGCAGTACCTCCATATTCTGTCCTCCACAAACTTAAGTTCATCAAAACATTTTCCTGCCCATTTCCTAATTTGCATTATGCCCCTTTCACCCATTACTTGTGCTCACTGATTTACATGTGCTCATCATCCAGCAACATTTTAACTTCAAAGTTCTCACTATTGTGTTCGAACTGCTCCATAACCTATCCCTTCCAAATTTCTGTATCCTCCAAGTCTCTGAGGTATCTGTACTATGCCAACTCTGGTGATTTGTACATCTTTGATTTTCATCGCTTCACCATTCAAACATCTAGGCCCTTAACCTTGGGAATTCTCACTCTATTTCTCCCGGGAGCTCTGGTCTGCCCTTTTTGAGCTTGCTCCTGAAAACCCATCTCCATAAGAAAACTTTTAGTCACCTTTACTAATACCTTACTAGGTGGCTTGATTTCAAATTTTGTCTGATAAATTTTTTGAAGCGATTTTAAAAATCTATATTGAAGGCAATTTGCAGATTTAAATTATTGTAGAGGCAAACGGGACACTAGGGTTTGTAAATTTTAATTGCATTCAAGAGTCCAAGGTGATCAACTAGAACTCCACATAAGTTATATCACAAAAAAATGTGATAGACTAAAAATTAATACATGTTATTCTTCAACTAGTGAGTTCCTAATCATGATTTCCTGTCAGGAGCAAGATCAGAGCAGGAAAGACAATGTGGGAGCATATTTGACTTTGTGTACCTCGAAAAGCTTAGTTCCGAAAAAATTAAAAACTTAAAGTAGAGAAGGATCTGATGCTATGCATGTAAAGTTCTAGAAGGAAATCAGGGATGAGGTAACAGAGTACCAAAGCACAGTTTTGGCAAGCAAGTCTAAAATCAGTCATGGGCAGTCTCTTGGAATCCATAATTCAGCATTAAGTTAGAGTTTTTAGGGAGGGCTAACAAAGCCAGTATTGGTTTGTTAGCAGAAAGTCACATTTCATAAAACCAAAAAGATGGCACAAACATTTATTTATCTTTGTGATGTCTCAAATTGGGTAAGTGATGTATCATAGGAGAAAGTGAGGACTGCAGATGCTGGAGATCAGAGCTGAAAATGTGTTGCTGGAAAAGGGCAGCAGGTCAGGCAGCATCCAAGGAGCAGGAGAATCGATGT